>NC_080713.1:19328698-19501198 GCF_019097595.1 Hemibagrus wyckioides
ATATTGTTTACTTCCTTTCTCAGATACTTTTCAGACACAAGTAATCTGTCCTTTCTTCAGCAGAACACCCCAAAAACATCATGCTGCCACCACCACGCTTCAACTCGGATGGTATTCTTCAGCTCAAAAGCTTTCCCTCCATACATAGTAACAGTTATAATGGCCAAACTCTTAAATTTCTGTTTGATCAGACCAGAGAAGACTATATCCAAAATATCGGTTGTTCTATATTATAATTCTCTGCACTTGCATCATGGCAGATGCAGCATCTGTGTGGCCCCAAGATTTTTATAATGGCATACAACTATTTGTACAGATGCTAATGATACCATTAGTTCGGTCCAGAGGATGAACCACACTTGTGGAGGTTCAAAATTATTTTTTGAGGCTTTCGTTTAGCTGGAAAGCACTGTATGATGTACTTAACAGGACACTCCTTTGCTATTTAACAACAGAAGTAGTTATTTTCTGAAAACATGTTCAATGTAAATGAATATTAGTCATATCATATACATTAAATTCTATATGTGTTAAGAGATAACCAAAAGTAAAAATAAAAATAAATGATTTATCCTTGTTCCCAGTAAGCTGCAACTTGTCTTTAAATAGACAACAGATGTACTAGTGGTTAAATTCTAACATCAGCAATATGCCAGTTCATAAAGAACCTTGAAATTTTTCATCAAAGACACTATTATATAGTATTGAAGATGAAAACAGCTGTTCTGCAACTGTGTTACATAACAAAGGAACGTCCTTTCATGTAGCATCATGCTTTAAAGGTTTTAAAAGGGAAGTGTGATTTGAAATGTCTACACAGAGATCTAAAGCTGAAATGTTTGTAACTAATCCTATTATATTTAATCACTGAACTGAATAAAATGTGTGCAAAAATGTGTGTAACAAGTACTTGTTTTGGCAGTGTTCCACGACATTAAATATAACTGGATGGATTTAAATGGATAAAAAGTATGACAGAATGAAAAAGGACATTGTTAGAGTTCGGCTAACGGCAGTGGAGGAATAAGAAATGAATAAGATCCGAGGAAAATAATCAGCAGCTTCATGTTGCTAATTTTTTTTTCTATAACAGCAAACCCTGTCATGATTTATTCCTTTAATTAATTTGATCATAATTATATCATAATCATTTATTTAATCCCTTTATTTATTTACAGGCTTACTGTTCTTTTACTTACAGGTTAGTAAAATGAAGATGAGCACTAATTTTGTTCAGTAACCTGTCTATCAGTTCAGAGTCACGATATAATTTGCAGATGAGCCGATACTTGAGCATCCACCCATGTGGATTTACTGTGATCTTGTGTATTTAATGAACACTGTCCAGATGAATTAGCACTCTGTGTAGTGTGCATGCTTCATTTGCCATTGCAGTGTTTCCTCAGTGCTGGGTGATGAGAGGTTGAATGGCCATTCCCATCAAAACACACCTCTACTGAAGTGAGGTTCTTGGCAGACAACAAGGCGATGTGAGCAGGGCTTTCTTGCTCAATCTGGTCTCTGTCAGAAACAATTAATTGTTCAATTCGAAAATATTAGAATACCAAAAACAAAAGTGTGTATCAGATGATTTGTTGTATTTAAGGCTAGTTGAGTTCAGCTCTTTTGAGTTTAGTGATGAGTGATGTGAGCCCGGCTTAATATATTTCTAATAGACATTTTGCAGTCAGCCAGAGGGCATGTCTAATGAGGATGGAGTTTGTAAAAGGCGATCTGAAGGGGTGAGAAAGCTTGACATGCATAATGTATTTAGAAATGATTTCCTTCCAGAAATAAAGAAACATTTCTTTGTGGAAAAAAAAAATTCACCTCCCTTGCTCATGGTGTATTGCTGTTCTACATGCTAGATATCTGTGTTATTCAAGAGTATGTCACCCTGCTGTATTCTCTGCTGTATATGCATCATATTCTGAAAGGTCTGTATAGATTCCTGCCCCAGTTTCTCTCACTGCATCAGCAGTAAAGTGTGAAGCAGCTTCCCCGACTGACCTCCCGTGGCGAAGCCAAGTCCACCTGCAGCCTAAACAGCTGAAAGGATCCAGACCCACCATTAATCTGCATTATCATGACATAACCTCAGTGCCACTCAGATGCAAAACAGCATGAACTAGAAAATTTAAAAACCATCCAATTGTGTAATTGTACAGTAAACCTCCATTGGTCTGGCAAAGTGATTTTTTTCTCTGTTTATTAACAATAGTGCAGCTGGGGCAAAGAGGGAAAGACAAATTCAAGGATGTAGCACTAAAGAGAGTGTCCATGCATCCGTGGTCCTCTGAAGATTTAATATTGTAATCGGAATATATGTATGTAGAGTCTTTAGTAAAGTCAGCATTAAAAAATAAAGTTGGCTTTGTAACTGTTTTTGGAATCAAACATTTTATGTTAGCGGGGTTTCTGTTAAATAATGAAGGAATTGGCAGGCTGGTATTGTAAAATAATCAGAGTTGGTGTGATGCAGTGTGACACAAAGTGGTGTTACTGTTAATATCCCAAAGTTTATTGTTTTCTAATAACAGCATTATCTGAAGTGTCTGATTTCTCTAATACCAAAGCAATTAGCCAACAACTATCAAGTTTTCATTATTTAAGAGCAACACATTTAGACTATTATTTTAGATATAGTTATGTTTAATGTTGTGGAGCTTTTGTGAAAACAAATGAGTTCAATAATTGGGTGGTTATTGTTAGGGTTGCCAGATTGGTTTGCAAAATCTTTCCACCAAGATTTATAGTGAACAACAAATTAAATTTAACACATTTCCACAATTAAAACTTAGAAGGCAAAGTGTATGTGCAGACACGGCATGTGTAAGGTACAGAACCAATTCAGTTGTAAGATATATTGCAAAGTTTTGGAGAAGGAGAAGGGATTATGGAGTGGATAATGTCCACACATCAGGAATGCATGAGCACCAGAGTGACCTTGTTTCTCACACAAAGGCTGAGAAGGGATTTAAGTGGCTCTACTTTTTCCAGTGCTTAAACTTTGGACTACAATTTCATTTTTGTGTGTGTGTGTGTGTGTAATTCCAGTTGGACTGGAAATTTTGTTGAAAACTGGTGAACCTTGTTAATGATATTGGGTCTTCTTTGTGCATCTTGTACTGATCATAGTTAACCAAAAGTAACAAAACAAAATCAATAACAGTATGATTGGGGTTGTATGATTTATATATGTATATGCAGTATATTGCTAACTAAAATCATTGGGGTTGGGTACAGTAGAGTCTGGTGTAGGGTGCCCAAAGTGTCTGAAACAACATTGGTGTTTATTCAAGCAATTGTTTTGATGACATAATGTCTGTTTTCATGTCGCCCTGTGAATATTTAATGCCTAATTCAAACCACTTATAAAAATTTAAACGCATAATGATAGCAAGAACAAAGGACAAAAGACCATGGACTACTGACTCAGTCTTAACACTAGAATATCACGTTGCAGTAATATCAGGTATCCAGAAAAGCTCTCCAAAAAATCTCTTTTAAAAAAGCTCCATGAAAGATCATTAGTCAGCGATTTGTAATATATCTATAGGTGTTGAAATGGGCCATTGTTTGGTCTGACCATGTTAACTGCTGTTAGAGCAGGCAGCAATTGACTGCCCTATTCCCTGATGAAGCAGACTGGTGGTCAGCCAGATCGATAGCTATCTGGCCATGGAATCTAGCATAGAGCTATTTTGTATTCCATTAGTGGTCCCTGATGGTTAGCAAGAGTCATCGTAAAAAGACTACACTGATGCTTTCAGAAGAATCTTCAACAGCACTTCTTATTTTATATCTATTTTTGTCTAGTTTAGTGTAATTTAACATTGGAAAGAACACCCCAAGTCTGCATATTGCACATAATGGAGTGCTTTTAGGGTTTTTTCAAGCAAAAAGATGATAACGATTGCATCCACTCGTCCTCGAATAAAGGCTACTGAGAACAAAATGGACCTCTGCTGCTAGGCAAATAACCAAACATTTTATCCTATCTTTGTTCATAGTGCTATTTTCCTATTTCTTCCTGTCCAAGGTGGATGGAAATATTTATCCTGTTAGGGATTTTGGGGAAAATGCTGAGCAAATACTTAGTCTGTGTGCAGACTTTAATAAGTATGCATAATAGATGTTGAGTATCAAGTTTGCTAATTCTAAGAGGGTCTTAATATTAATCTCATCTTTTGTTCTTCTTGTCTGAAATCAGTGATGTAGCCTACAAACATTGCTGTCAGGTTAATTCCTGAATGTAGTGCATGGGAAAGTGGCTTCATATTTACAGTGAATTTGAACCTGGTGCATTGCCTTACAAACAAATAGATTATACTCTGTTTTCTATACAGATATGCAGTTTGAGCCTGGGGATAATTCTCCGAAGACATGATTGTACAAGTGTTCTGCAACAATGAGCTAAGCTGCTTTTCATGACAGCATTTGCTTCTGCCATTCCCATCTTAGACTTTTTATAGCCAAGACAGCATTGGGCAATCCACTTTATAGAGAGCTGCTGATTAACCCAGAGCCTGGTTTTTCCACCCAGAACTAATCAGTATTATTCAACACCAGGCTGGTATAAAGCAAAAATGTACTCTATGGCATTTCCTACATTTAAAATGCAGCATTCTAGAGGCATCTTATATTCAATATTGTGATAATATTGATGCCACTGATGCCTTTGTCTCTCTGTTGTTGTTTGTTTTTTGGCAGATCTGAGTGATAGCGTCTCCATCATGAGGCTTCTGTTGAAGAACCTGGATAAAATGAGATGTTTACGGAAGCGCTCCACTATCCCATTTTTGGTGATTCTCATCACCTTTCTGCTCTTCATGAACCTCTACATGGAGGATGGCTATGTGCTGGTGAGTGCTCTTACCTTTTTAAACACACACTACTCTCAAAAAGCTTGGGGAAATTGTCTTCATGGTTAATTAGCTTTATCTCAGGTGGAAAATACGAAAGAAATCCAAACTTTAGACAAATTACATTTATTAAAATATTTTTTTTTAAAAAAGGTGTATATTATGCTGCTTGATTCTCTCTCATCAAGTGTTTACATTGTCAATGCAGTCAGTGCATTATAGAAACAGATTTTGTATGAAGGTAACAGCAGTGTACTTGTAATAAATAGATATAATAAATATAAAAAGATTAAATATTTATAAAAATTTAATATAAAAAATAAATATACCGTATATATACTTGTAAGATATATATAAATATATACAGTGGCAGACTGTCAGGGCCAGGAAGTCCTTCTCTGCTGGCTTAAACAGCAGTGATCTGAATCACTGACTTGCATGTTAATATATTTAATATATTTTTCCATGAATGTGTATTCAATTATTCCCAATAGTCTTCTCTACATTTCATAGCTTTTCTCTCGGTTGCGCTGCTTCCAGTAGTGTATATTTATGATCAGAGTATTTATCCAATCATATTTCAGCCAGTGGCTGCCATCATGTGTTGCCAGAGTGAAAGAAATCTGCCTTAAGGCCTTCAGAATCAATAGTGCAGGCGCCCGTAGCTTAAAATAAGTGGCAATGAAACTGTTCCATTAACCAATCAGATTTCGAGTTGGCGTCACTGGGGCCATCTAGGAGGCATACGATTATGTCAGCAATTTCACGTCTTTTGATTGGATAATTGGAGTAGTCAGAGGCAGTGAAGCACACAAACTAAATAAAATATATATATTTCAACTCACAATGGCTGACAGGAGAAGAAATCGATTTGGTTGCGGACATCCTTACAAATGCATTTTCAAGGCGGACTTTTCAATTCAAATCCTTTTGATTCTTCAAAATAGTTGGTAAGCTTTTTCAAGAACCATTTATGCTTTTGGGTTTTCAGTTTGCCTTCATTGTAGATCCCCGGGGTGGACTGTGGTTGTTTTTTTTTTTGCTGTAGTGAAAGGAGACTTGTGAGACTGAATTGTGTTAATTTGTTTTTTTGCTATATGTAATGTCATTTTATTCATGTTCGCTACAAGAGCCTGTGACACAATGCACTGTTATACAGTGTTTCTATATTCACTGCGTCTCATTTCGGATGCTGCGTCCTCCAGAGATTGCAGTTTGCTGCATACGTCATCGAGAATGTCTTTTTTGAGAAAAGTAACCATAATAAAATGGACTATTCCTTGTGAGGTGTATACTGTAGCCTAATTTCTTTTTTACTTTGCTATTTAACGGGTGATTAGTATCTATTGCCAAGGCGTAATAATAATGCTATAGAGGTGGAAATATTGTAAATATTGTAATATATAGACATACTTTGTGCCCTGAGGCACTGAGTAGAATTAATGAAGTGGTCTATTACATAATATATTAGTTTCTTTAATGTTATTATGCTTTCATTTTGTTATTAATTTTGATAATGTTTCAAACTCCAGAATATTTTTATTGACTCAATAATTAATAAGTAATAAAATAAACACCTAAGATATAATGTATGTTTTATAAAAATGAGACTGCCTAATTAGGGTGACTTGCACAGTACTTTATGTTTTGAAACATTATCTTACTTGAAGATCCAAACAAGATACAACTCTAGCTTCCTGGTAGCCCAAATTTTATTTTCTTAGTGCTTCATGGATTTGTACTTCATGCCATGTGTCCTAACAAGGTTCACAGGCCCTTCGGAGGAAACAACAGCCACACAACATCTAGATCTTCTACTATAGCCAACAACCCATATTAGGCTATTCTCTGAATAACAGTCCTTCTCTTTATATCTTCTAAAGTGTTTATTATCAAAATGTTATATATTTGTCTCATCTGACCACAAAACCCAATTCCATTCAAAGTTGGTACGTTCCTGTGGCATGCATTTGTGGCTAGATAAAAAGAAAAGCTTTTCTTCTGGCACACTTTCTAAATAGTTTGCTGACATGAAGGTGGCCTCTAATAGTAGATTTGGAGACATGGTGACCTAAAATGGTACCATTATCTGTGAATTTCATTTCCTCTGTGAAATCATTTCTTTCTAACCTCGCTATCAACCTCGCTGTGTCCTCTCTCAGGCAGGTTCATTAAAATAATAGCTTTGGTGTATAAAATATATATAAAGAAAACTCTGGGTGGTTTTTTTAATTATAATTACCACGGTGAATACGAGTATTTTAAGGCATGTAGCTATTTTTATAGCCATTACCTGACCATTACCAGTTTACTTATTTCATTTGCATATTCTTTAATCTCCCGGATGTCGATGAATTGCTAAGAGAATTTTGTTTCGTGTCACAGTGTATTTCTACCTCACTTTAACAGCATGGTTGACTGTTGACTTAGAACATACTTCAGTTACATTATTGCTTACTTGATTTCCTAGGGATGAAAATAATTGAGACAATTGTGGTTTGTATAAAATTCCTTAATAATGTGGGGTTTTTTTTTTATTAATTAAATAAAATTGAGGTCATTGATGGATTAGAGTTTATAAATAATTTTTAACTAAATAATTAACCACTTACCTTTTTTATTCTTTACCAATAGTGCCAGTAATTCTATATTTTTCAGTACAAAGCAAAAACTTTATTTTTCACAGTTACTGAATGATTGTGCCATTTTTAAAGGGCATTTGCTTGTGTCATTTATAAATGGTGAAGTCCTATATAGGACAGGTCACATCAGTTACAGGGAGCTCCAGACTTATTGAAGAGAAAATGGGAAGAAGTAGTTGTTTAAAATAAATAGTACCCCAGAGCAGATAGAGAAACTACTTTGCTGTAATTGGATATCATTCATTTAAGATCTTTTTAAAATAATTATATTTTTTTCTCAAAACCTTTTGTGGTAAAACTTTTGAGATAAACAATATTTAATGCTTGCAGTCATTCTTTATTTTGTAAGTTACTCTCAGACTTCAGAAACATTAAATTAAATAAAGCATTAAATAAATGGTTGCCTCTGTCATGAAGTTAAGGTAATGTCTCATCCAAATTCACTCAGACAAGTCTGACATAAAATCAATGCTTTGCAATAGCAATTTTAGTTTCTGGATTTGAACTTTTTCTGAATGTTTGAGGAGAGGCACATGTACAAATAGCTTCCCTTCTGTAACTCTCTCCACAGAGTCCATGTCAATGCTGGTTTCAAAATGATTGCCACTCCCTTAATTGTAAGGGCTGCCAATAATTTTGAAATCAGCAATGACATGAACTCTGTACTTGAATTTGGTCGATGTTAGGTAGATGTCTTCTAATTTGAAGCGTTGATATTGATGTGTTGTACACATAATTCTGGAGCTCAAAATGCATCATGGTTAAAATTTCATGAAGCATTCCAAATTCAAGAGACCTGTTAACTATTTATGAGCCTGAGTTAATGATCAAAATGTTGTGGTCATAACATGTCACGTGTTTTTGTCTTGTTAATTATTTAAGAGATGTTTAGAATTTTAGACAAATCTTGGTTTCTAAAGTGTATGAGAGATCATAACATTATGAGAAGTGACAGGTGACGTGAATAACACTGATTATCTCCTCATCATGGCACCTGTTAGTGGGTGGGATATATTAGGCAGCAAGTGAACATTTTGTCCTCAAAGTTGATGTGTTAGAAGCAGGAAAAATGGGCAAGCACAAGGATTTGAGCGAGTTTGACTAAGGGCCAAATTGTGATGGCTAGACGACTGGATCAGAGCATCTCCAAAACTGCAGCTCTTGTGGGGTGTTCCCGGTCTGCAGTGGTCAGTATCTATCAAAAGTGGTCTAAGGATAGATAGATAGATAGATAGATAGATAGATAGATAGATAGATAGATAGATAGATAGATAGATAGATAGATAGATAGATAGATAGATAGATAGATAGATAGATAGATAGATAGATAGATAGATAGATAGATAGATAGATAGATAGATAGATTGATTGATTGATTGCATTTTTGTACCATTCTGAAATACTCAAACCAAAATGTCTGGTAACTATTCCATGATGAAATATTGAAACTGAAAATATTTTATTTTCTTCATTAAGGGCTGCATGTATGTAGGCATTCTTATGCTGCATGTATTTAGCTGTTCATAATAACATGGGCAAGAAGCATGGGCAAGAAGCTTATATGCAATGTCTACTTTTAGTGAACAGAAAACAGAAAGTTAAATGATCATGCATGAATAAACTGTACAGTTGATTTAAAAATGTATTACATGCATTAGTGTGTGCTCCAACATCATATTTTGTTGTGTTTTGCTGATGGTCTGGTTTTGTGAAACTAAGCAGTCTTTTATGTAACACATAGAATAAACAAGCAGAAAGTTTATTGCAAAAGGGAATCTGCAGAATTATCAGTTGCTCTGTAAGCAGAATAATGGAGCCTTCTGCTACACAGCGACAGCACCAGGAGTAGCCTGCTGCTGAAGAATTGATGTTTGAGCTTGGCTAACATGGCATCTGTTTAAGTAAAACTAACCATTTATCAAACTCAGCCCTCAAGCTGTTGGATATACATTGTGTGTCTGGAGAAAACCCCATAACAGGAGGAGAAAAACATCAAGAGCTCCTTCTTCCTTCTGTTTAGCAATAGGTGCACTCATTTTTTCACTTCTTTTCATAACAGATTATTGTGCTGACAGATGGGTACAGTGTGAATAAGAAACATTTTACTGCAGCAGGTCACTAGCACTTTATGAAGTATTTAGAAGAGTTCTGTTTGTAATAATATAATACAATAGTTAATGCCTCTATATGTCCACAGGAGGAGGATAAACGGCAGCTGAGGGAGGTCTCGATGCACCCGTTAAATTCTGAGCGATATGTTCACACCTTCAAAGACATCACCAATTTTTCTGGAACCATTAACGTGACATATCGCTACCTTGCTGGGACTCCTTTGCCTCGAAAAAGTATTATTATTTATTTATTTCTATTTGGTGTAATGTGGCATTCTGTCATTTTTGATGTAATAAAATGTAACTTCAGCATGCAGAATAATGTGCAGATTAATGGGTTACTTGTATTCTGTGCTATGACACATAACCTTTTTACTTAAATAGTGTGGCTTTTACTTTTCAGGCAGAATTGTTTACAGTCATTATTATAGTAAGACAGCAACTTCAAGACTCTATTATTTCTGTATTTATATAATGTATACTATATAGACAAAAGTATGTGCCATAATGTAGCTCTTCCTCAAACTGATGCCACATATTTGGAAGCAGATAATTATCTAGAATGTCTTTGTATGCTGTAGAATTATGAAATTCTTCCACTGGAACTAATGATACTTTCACATATACAGCAAATTTATTACTGCAAGTCACAGTCACTGTTCTATAAAAGCTCCAGTAGTTATTTCTACTACTGGTTTCCATAGTAATATTGTTTATTAGTGGGTGTTTCAGCTAGCATTCCAAATTAGTTTTCCTGCCACTAATATGAAACATTTTGGAAGGAGTTTTGGCATTTGTATATAAAATTCACCAGTGTGTATCCGCATCATATTATACGTGATGAAGGAGAAGCAGTGTGTTCTGTTTGCTACAGATCATGTGCACTCTACTGTCTTCACTCCAACTCTGCAACAAGCCACTCCATATTTGTATAACATTACATTTTTCTCAATTTTGCCAAATTGCTGGACACACCTACATCTAGTCACTGATGATCACTGTCTCTCTCTCTCTCTTGCCAATTCTTATTGAAAATGAATCTGATCACTCTGACTGAGTCATTGTATGTGTGAAGGTAGCATTAGGGGCCAAAACCTGTTTGTGCATTGACCCCATTATTAATTGTGTTAAACATTTTTAAACTTATTTTTCGGCAGAGTACCTCACGATTGGATTGTCATCAGTAAAAAGAAAACGAGGAAATTACCTTCTGGAGACCATCAAGTCCATTTTTGACCAGTCCAGCTATGAAGAGCTCAAAGAGATTGTCGTCGTGGTTCACTTGGCAGATTTTGACCTAGCTTGGTGTGAGAGTTTGGTTCAGGAGATAACCCGCAAATTTGGCCATCACATCATAGCAGGACGTCTACTGGTCATTCACGCACCCGAGGAATATTACCCGTCTCTTGACGGGCTGAAGCGAAACTACAACGACCCTGAGGATAGAGTTCGGTTCCGTTCTAAGCAGAACGTAGACTATGCTTTCCTGCTCAACTTCTGCACCAACCTATCGCACTTCTACATGATGCTGGAGGATGATGTGCGATGCTCGAGGAATTTTCTTACGGCTCTAAAGAAAGTAGTCACTTCCAGAGAGGGGTCTTACTGGGTCACGCTGGAGTTCTCCAAGCTGGGCTACATCGGGAAGCTTTACCACTCTAGAGATCTTCCCAGACTTGCACACTTTCTGCTCATGTTCTATCAGGAGATGCCCTGTGATTGGCTGCTGATTCATTTCCGAGGCCTATTGGCCCAGAAGGAAGTGATCCGCTTCAAACCATCGCTTTTCCAACACATGGGCTACTACTCGTCATACAAGGGGGCTGAGAATAAACTGAAGGATGATGACTTTGAGGAGGACTCTCTCGATATTCCAGACAACCCCCCTGCCACACTGTACACTAATATCAATGTGTTTGAGAGCTATGACGCTGCCAAAGCTTACAGCAGTGTAGATGAGTACTTCTGGGGCAAAGCTCCATCCACTGGGGACTTTTATGTCATAGTGTTCAACAAACCCACGAAAATCAGCAAAATTAAGATCAGCACTGGCACAGATGACCGTCAGAATGACATTTTGCATCATGGAGCCTTAGAAGTTGGAGAGAAACTGGTGGGAACAAAAAAAGGCAGGCAGTGCTCCTCCTACATCACATTAGGAGAGTTTAAGCATGGGAACATTGAGGTTCACAATGTGGACCATAAAATAGCTTTTGATATTGAGTGTGTTCGCATCGTGGTCACAGCAAACCAGAAGGAATGGCTGATCATCAGAAGTATAAGCCTGTGGACTACTCAACCTCCAAATCAATGAGAACTGCTGTGGATCATTACAACAACTATTACACAAAAGGCACAACAATCAGTCATTCAGTTTGCTTGGTATATATATTTATCTATTTATTTTTTGGGTTTCTTATCTATTTATTACGTTTAATATTTATTTGATTATTTATTCTTTTTTTATATATATATATATAATAACCCTTGGGTTTTGCTTCATTCCTTAAGTATGTATAAAAAAAAGGATGTGATGAACTGATAGACTGATTGATATTTTTCTGACTCTTCATTAATAAGAACACTGTAGGCTTATGCTGTTTTTATGTGATTATGCCATAATCTCTTCAGCAGTCTAACTGCTGGTTCTGTCATTAGGCAGTGGCATTTTCACTCATAGCCTTGGGACGTCCACTTACATACTCATGATATGATAAAGCTGCTTGATAAATTGTAACCATACAAATATTTGTTGTTTGAGATTTCCTTTCGTCCCATTTATTTTTAACCATTACCTTTCATTGTAACATCCCATCAGCAAGCATTTGGTCAATGTGGCATTGAATATACAATGTATTGTGGCATGAATTTAGTCGACTGCACTTCACATTGTCTCCCCACTAAATGGTAAAAGGAATGTCATTTGTTCAATCGACCTTGGGCCTGAAGGGTCACCTTTAGTCTAGTTTTTTGAAATTGCAGTGTGTAATTTGTTGGTGTGTTCCTTCAGAAGCATGGACCACAACACAGTATTTCTATTCACCCGTCTTTGAAGGCTTGTGATTGAACAGTACAGTGACAAATGAGGCGGACCTGTTCTACCTTCCACTCATTCTTTTTGGCCCTCTTTTGCCTCAGCACAATTTTGCCCAAGTAAATTGGATTTTGTTTTTCTTGCTGTATCCAAAGATACACCAGCTACAGACAGGCTCTGTATTCTGTGAAATTAATCCATATATATAAAAAAAATTGACCAACAGCATGATAATCTAAACAATACTAGTGTTATGCTCAAAAAATAGGAGTATTATGGTAGAGTAGTAGGAGAAAATCTCTTACACACTCCCATCTTACACAATGTGCATAACAGTTTACTCCATTCCTGATCATGTGATCCCCCCCTTTTGGATAAACTAATTTTTATCCTAGCAACAAGGCAAGTATTATTACAAAACAGTCTTTTTTTCAATTGCTGTTTTTTCTCCCAAGAAAAGCACAGGTCCTGTTTCAGAGAGCCACCTGAGGAATTGATGGTATGGGTTGGCAATTGTATTATACGATTACTGGAAGGTGTTTGTTGAGTCAATAATGAAACACAGGAAAACACATCACTCAACAGTGCATGAGCGAGGAAAGAATATTGCATCGCAAGTAATCCTGTTATTTATTTTAAAGTTTTATTACATGTCTCCAAAATGTCTGCTTTGAATTTGACCAGCAATGTACTGTACTTGGTTTGGTATAATTGGTCCAAATACTACTGCACTGTACCTCTCTCTCAGTGTACTGCATAGGTCTTTAAGTGAAGAGAATGCTTGATGATGTATATTTATGTTGTATTTTGTCACCACATCGTTTGTCATATGGTACTGTATGTATATTGTAAAATGACGTATATTTTTTTACATGTATCATTAGAATTGTTTGCCTTGTATATTGTATCTGAAGTGTTGAAACAAAAATGAATGCCATTTGATCTGAAAAAATTCTGAACCTTTTTGGGCGTCCTTTCTTACTGTGTACAGAGACTCAAACACAGACATACTGTCTTCAGAACCCACAAAAGATTCCCTGTAATCTCAAGTACTATCTCTAAATAATACTTCATCCGCACATAAAGGCACATAATACATTTATTTATACGTGAATTTATTCATTTGTAATATTACATAATACAGTTATTTGACATTAAACAGTGTTATCTGCTCCCAGAGATTATTATCTGTCAAGCAAACATTACCCAATTTAAATAGGGTTTAGAATCAAAATGCACTCATGAACATTACACTCTCCAGCCAAAAGCTGATTATTAAGCCTCAATAATTATCGTTCATATGTTAATACACTTTGTGCCGTTTTTATTTGTACATAATGAATTTATAATTCATTTACTGTGCGTTCACCTTTAGGTGAAGTCACTAAATTTGTGTTTGAACACAAACAGGTGTCAGATAATGAAAGGCTAGAATGTTAGGATGTATCTGCAGATATGGCAGATTTAAACATCAGGCACAGGCAAAGGCAAAAACAGGCAACTTTTAGGCAATCAGCAATCAGTAATATCAATGGGGCTATAGCAAAACATGGAAGTCGAAGAACAAGGTAGTAAGTAAAACAAACAGCTAACAAACACAATGCTTGGTAACATCAAGAACAAAAACTCAACCTAGCATATACTTCACTATGAACTGAGTGAAACAACATCCTTTTCTGCTGTGGCTGAGAGTGCAGGTGATTACGAACAGGAGTGTGTTATAAACAGAACGGGGAAGTGTGTATGTGTGTGTTCTTGGTGTTGGAGTCCGGTGTGGCCTTGTTTGTAGGCTGTGCATGCTGGGGAATGGAACTCGTTGAGCTGGCAGACCTGACAACCGTACATTATATCCACTAGTAATGGTCCAGTTACATAAAATTCTTTGCTTACAAAAGTCAGAATACGCAACTAATATAACTGAAAAATTACATTTTAATAATTAACTATTGTTGATTGGTTTATGCCCGTAAATAAAACAACAATAGTCATGTATTGTTTAATAGGGGAACTTCATGCTACTGATTTTGACTAGTGACATGGAGTTTGCGATGCTTCTGTTTGACTTTCGGAGAGTAAACACACACCTTTCTCTTCATTCGTGTTAAATGTTGTGCTTTTATTTATTTCATTGTTTTTAATAGTGTCAGCTTGCTAAATCAGACCAGAAAATATACACAGAAAGGAAAATCTTAAGCTAACATTTCTCACTATGTGGCTAATTCCTAGTCTAAATGGCTGATTTCAGATAAATAATTTACATAAAAGAATGCGATTAGATAAACAGAAACGGAGGATATGCTTCATAAGCGTATTGTGTGTGCAATACATTACCCTCATGATACCCTCATGTAGTGATACTAATGCAAAAATCTCATTTTCTGTAACAGTACTTCGCTTAAAACTCTCAAAGGACTCCCTCAAAAAAACTCTTCACAGCCTTCACTGTCAAAGCTGCAATAACACCTCCAACTTTGCAAAAGATTCCACAGATAACAAGCTAATTATCTGAATTGGCAGAACTTCCTAAACACAGCACTCTCACACCCAAGATTAACCTTCCCTGTCCCTCATCACAGAAATGAACACTAAAGAGCATCTGAATTGAATTTAATTGTAGCTTTAAATGGCAAACATTGTCAAAACCACAAAAGGTCATCAGGAACCTGCCATCTCTTATTGCTCTTTGTATTTTACAGCTTAACACTAATTTACCTGCGATTAGTCACATTACAAATCTGTTACACAGACAGGTGTCACAACATAGCTTTGAGTCATTTGCCTTTTTCAAAAGAACAATGATTTATTTTCTCTTTATAAAGAAAGTATTTTTTATAGACTTTTGAAAAGGTCAGACGCAATTGCCATCCTTTTTGATGCACCACCAGGTGTATCGTGGAATATTGTGTTAAAATGTTAATGACAAGAACAAGTAACTATAGTTTTTTTAAATAAATATCAAAAATGATATCTGTTCTTTTGGCAACAATAACTGGCTCCAACATCTAAATTAGCATCCTGATAAAAACTGAAACCTGGTGCTGTTTTCTCTTCCTTAGCAGGAGCTTGGGAAGCTGAGGCTGCATGCCACTTAAAGGTAGAACAAAACTAACACTCCGGGTGAGTCAATATGGCAGGCAAGATGTGTGGAAATCGCCGCTAATGTCCATTTTAAAGGGTGTCAGAGCAATCCACAATAAAAAAAACAAAAAAAACAATACTGTGTAATAACTCCTGGACAAGGCTGTGCGTGGAACACCGCCCAATCGATTCTGGGTTACCATGGCAGCAGTGCTGCATAAATATAGGAGAGAAACACAATATCAGCTGAAGAGATCCTAAGGTGGGGTGTACATCATTCTGCCCATTCCCCACTGATCAGCTACATCGCCAGTGGCTCTGTCTCAATGCAGCCACTTCAGTAATGTGTATGGATACATTTATAGAAGTTTTTTCTGTTTTTGTTATTTGCTCCCTAGTTCTATTAAGGTATATAACAGTTAAAACTAATCAGGATTCCTTTTACTCAGTAAAGCTATTACATTTACAATATGTAGAACAAACAGATTGAAATCACCAGCAGAAGAGAAATTATATATGTTAATCAGCATGTTCCATCTGAATTTATATTACTCATATAATAATAATAAAACAGAGAACTTATTAAACATGTCCAAGCCTCAGGAAAATGAAGTGTTTACTTATTGAACAATTTTGTGTGGTGAAAGCTTTCAGGTACCCACCTAACAACATTCTTCACCTCGCTCATCTGACTTCCTGTAGCCACCCGCATCAAATTCAAGGCCTCGATGCTCACGTACAAGACCTTTTCTAGAACTGCAGCTCTCTACCTCAACACCCTGCCTGAGGTTAATGCTTCCTTACACACCCTGTAACCAGGTCCCTTTCCAGAACTGAACTCTCTTTGTGGTGAAATAAATTCAATCCAGACAGCAGAATCTGTCACTATCTTTTAAAAAACTGCTAAAGAGCCACCTCTTCTATGAACAATTAACTAACCCCTGACCCCTAAATGAATAAAACACTGCACTTACACTAGCTCTTACACTGCTACTCTGCACACTTTGCTCCTAAATTAAAAATCTTGTATAGCAACACTACATACACTATATTGCCAAAAGTATTCGCTCACCTGCCTTGACTCACATATGAACTTAAGTGACATCCCATTCCTAATCCATAGGGGTCAATATGACGTCGGTCCACCCTTTGCAGCTATAACAGCTTCAACTCTTCTGGGAAGGCTGTCCACAAGGTTTAGGAGTGTGTTTATGGGAATTTTTGACCATTCTTCCAGAAGCGCATTTGTGAGGTCACACACTGATGTTGGACGAGAAGGCCTGGCTCTCAGTCTCCGCTCTAATTCATCCCAAAGGTGTTCTATCGGGTTGAGGTCAGGACTCTGTGCAGGCCAGTCAAGTTCACCCACACCAGACTCTGTCATCCATGTCTTTATGGACCTTGCTTTGTGCACTGGTGCACAGTCATGTTGGAAGAGGAAGGGGCCAGCTCCAAACTGTTCCCACAAAGTTGGGAGCATGGAATTGTCCAAAATGTCTTGGTATGCTGAAGCATTCAGAGTTCCTTTTACTGGAACTAAGGCTCCAAGCCCAGCTCCTGAAAAACAACCCCACACCATAATCCCCCCTCCACCAAACTTTACACTTGGCACAATGCAGTCAGACAAGTACCGTTCTCCTGGCAACCGCCAAACCCAGACTCGTCCATCAGATTGCCAGATGGAGAAGCGCGATTCGTCACTCCAGAGAACGCGTCACCACTGCTCTAGAGTCCAGTGGCGGCGTGCTTTACACCACTGCATCCGACGATTTGCATTGCACTTGGTGATGTATGGCTTGGATGCAGCTGCTCGGCCATGGAAACCCATTCCATGAAGCTCCCTGCGCACTGTTCTTGAGCTAATCTGAAGGCCACATGAAGTTTGGAGGTCTGTAGCGATTGACTCTGCAGAAAGTTGGCGACCTCTTCGCACTATGCGCCTCAGCATCCGCTGACCCCGCTCCGTCAGTTTACGTGGCCTACCACTTCGTGGCTGAGTTGCTGTCGTTCCCAAACACTTCCACGTTCTTATAATACAGCTGACAGTTGACTGTGGAATATTTAGGAGCGAGGAAATTTCACGACTGGATTTGTTGCACAGGTGGCATCCTATCACAGTTCCACCCTGGAATTCACTGAGCTCCTGAGAGCGACCCATTCTTTCACAAATGTTTGTAAAAACAGTCTGCATGCCTAGGTGCTTCATTTTATACACCTGTGGCCATGGAAGTGATTGGAACACCTGATTCTGATAATTTGGATGGGTGAGCGAATACTTTTGGCAATATAGTGTATATCGTCCTCTGCTTGATATATCACTTTTCCTTATTTCTAAGTCACTTTGGATAAAAGCATCTGCTAAATGAATTGATGTCAAAATGTAAATGTGTTTGTTTGATGTTATATCAGGAACACAAAAGCTGATTCTAATCTACAGCAGAACAACAGAAACATGTGTGTGTATATAAATTATTCATACAGCCCCATGTTATTCAATAACCACAAAACTGATCCCTTATTTTAAAATAATCTGAAAATAATCACTATAATGTACTTGATGTCATTAAACAATAAAGAGCAAAATAATGTCCATTAGAGAATCCAAATTAAGTTATATTTCTTGTCATCCTTTTTTAGTGCTGTTCCATTATACTGGTGTGTGAGGTACTTCATTCATGAGAATCCATGCAAAATTAAAGGTAAAAAACATTTATAATTTACATTTTTGGCATTTGCACACACCCTTATCCAGAGTGACTTACATTTTACACAAGTGAGCAATTGAGGGTTAAGGGCCTTGTTCAAGGGCCAAGCAGTAGCAGCTTGGTGGACCTAGGATTCAAATTGACAACCTTTAGATCAGTAGGCCCCCACCTTAACCACTAAACTACCATATAATGTTTATCTGTGAGGATTTTAACCAGTCACGAATGTTTAAAGATATTTAGAAACCAAGGTGAAAATGTGATATACACCTACTCAGATCAGGCCTTTAATTACTATCCTTCATCCCCTAATATTATGGCAGTGTTGAGCATGTTGTCTAGCCGTAAGTACTCTGTTGAGCTGGGTGTTTAGAGTTCCCAGCTGGAAGCCATTAGCTCTCTCATATTCTAAAAGCTGTCCCATGTTCATTAATAGATTTTGGCTTTGCCTCTTAAGAAAAAAAAATCAACTCATGACTGCATTTTTCATGTTTTCAGGATTAGCCTAAACACACAGAGGACTACTTTACTGATGTCTTTTCATAAAAGAGAACCTGGAAATGGACTGAAAGCTTAGTATGACCTGATGAAGAGAGGCAAAGAAAAGCATGAGCAGATTGATGGGTAAACAGCAGGCTGTAGAAAAGCATCTCCCTGAGGAATAGAGCAGCTCCAAACAGAGATGTGGGTGATGAATGGCTTGTAATAAGCTGGTGACTGTCTGACAGCTGATCTAAGGTCCCAGTGCGATTAGACGTGCTCAGCGCTGCTGTTGACAGGGGTGTGATCTGTGTGCTGATGTGGATGAGGGTGGGGTGTCTCCAAAGAAAACAGAGGCTGAGGTCTGTATCAGCACTGCTCCGACTGCTAGAGTACAGTGAAAATAATTTATAGCCAAGTCACAATGGAAATCAATGAGCTGTTCAAGAGTTGAGCTGTCCCACAATATGAGAAATGACTACATCTGGATGTGTGTGGAAAAAAGAGAGCTTTATTCTGTGACCAAGTATAAACTGACAATATAGAATCCCATATAAGATGAGATAGGATAACTCTTTATTGAGCCCTGAAGGGAAATTAAATGTTACAGCAGCATAAGATACAAATAATACAGACCACACACAAATATACAAAGACAACAAATAATACATATACGGTTACCATCCGCATCGGGATTCACGCCTCCCAGACAAGAACAGGACTCTGAGGCTACAGTGTGAGCAAGGTCACCGAAACTGGACAGCTGAAGATTGGAATAAAACCAGACGATGATGATTTTGTGGTCTTTATCTGTCCAGTTTTGGTGACCTTGTGCACACTGTAGCCTCAGAGTCCTGGTCTTGTCTGACAGGCGTGGAACCTGATGTGGTCTTCTTCTGTTATAGTCCATCCAAATCAAGCTCTGATGCACTTATCACACCCCTCACTGCACCGTACTCACTCCTATCCTCTAGCACTGCTTGAATGGTCTCACACTGTCAGGTTATAAGGAAGGTATGCATCAAGTCTCTTCTGTTCTGGCACCCACAGTAGGTGGTGGAATAAACTTCTGCTAGATGTCCAAACAGCTGAGTCACAGGATGTCTTCGAACAACATCTAGACCTACAGCTTCTTTAACACTGAAAAACTAAAAATAAAACTAAACAACAAATAAAATTTGTGTTTTACCTATATTATCTCCCTACCAGAGAATTTATACTGATGATATTCCTAGTCCATGACCTCGTGAACCAATATCAGGATGTATTCATTGACAGAGACTTTAAAGCAGTTGTATACGTCACTCTGGATAAGTGCATCTGCCAAATGCCAGAAACATAAATGTAAATATTTATGTATTGTGCATTCTGAGATGTTTTTCTGCTCTACATGTTTATAGGGAGTGGTTACTTGTAGCCTTTTTGTCAGCTCAAATCAGTCTCATCATTCTCCTCCTGCCTCTCTCATAAACAATTCATTTTCAAAAAATCACATTTGTCTGTTAAGTAAAAAATATTTTGTGCTGTCAATTTTGTCTTCCTATTTCATATTAAGATTACAATAAACCCATATGATCATTAAACATATTTCCAAACATTTGTACTCATCCCTTTAATAAAATAAAATTTCCATTCACTGGCTGTGTTTTGGTTTTACTATGTTCTTCAGACTCTAGAGACTATTGTGCATGAAAATCCCAGGAGAAAATCCAGAGCCCATCTGGCATCCACAAATAAAGACACCAAGCTTTTTCTCCGTTCTGATGTTGCCTGATGTGAACTTTATCTGAAGCTCTTCACCTGCTTCTGCATGATATTATGTATTGTGCTGCTGCCACATGATCAGCTGATTGGGTAATTGCATGAATGTTTGAGTGTATAAGTGTTCCTACTAAAGTGGTCACAAGTGGAGTGATACAACAGATCTGTGCAAATATACATATATATGTATGCACACTGGTGCTTGAGTAACTAATTGCTGTATAACTGTGCACTTGTACTGTATATGAGCAAAATTTCTCTGAACAATAATTATAAAAAATATATTCTGTAAAAAATAATGCAGAAAGAGTTCATGTGATCAATGTCTAAATGTAAAACTCTTAAAACATGAAATGATCAAAATGAGATATTTTATAAATTATTTTAATAAAAGTAATGAGCACATTTGTAACTTTTCATTTATCTGGTTTATTCAAAAACTATTTTTTATCCAAATATGAGACTATGAGCAAACTGAACCAGAGGAAAATGACTAAGAACTGCATTACTATACAGAATAGACCTGGCTCTGAAACTGGGGTCCATGCCGCATAGCCAGGGGGTGTATGATTTATTTATTTTTGATTTTTTAGATTTACTGTAGTGTAAATCCGAACCCACCATTATAAAGGTAGTCTGTTTATTATCTCCTTCTTATAGTTATTCATCTATTCTGACACATCATTGGAATTGAATTGGTTTAATCTAAATCTCAATAACTTTACCAAACAAGAATGTTTGAGTGTTTTAATTTTTTAGATTTACTGTAGTGTAAATCCGAACCCACGATTATAACGGTCTATTTATTATCTCCTTCCATCTATTCTGACACATGACTGGAACTGATTTGGTTTAATCTATATCTCACTAACTTTACAAAACAAGATGGGCTATAAATAACAATTTAATCAAATGGAATAAGGGGAGAGACATTAAGAAAGCTCTATATAGAAAATCAATTATAAAAATATAATTGTACACCCCCAAGTTAGAATAATTGGATTGTGTTCATGAAATAAATCTGTACTGAGGATGTCTGTGATTTCTTTTTAATTTAAAGCAAAATTTGACTGGGGGGTAAAGTGGATTAGTGCCTTGCACATCCACGGTTTTGATTCCCCTGTTTTCTGTGTGTGTGTGGAGTATCTATGATTTCCTCATGCTTTGGGGTTTGCAGTCCAATGTCATGTGTTATAGGCTGACTGGCATCTCTATATAGTCTCTAGTTTGTGAATTTGTGTATGTTTGTTGTTTCCTGCAGTGGGTTGGCATCCCTTCCAGAGTGTCCCCTGCCTTGTATCCAAGTATGCTATTCAAGTATGAGTAGAGTGACCCTGCATTGGATAAACGCAACAGAAAATAAATAGATGGCTGGATGGAGTCTGACTGCAAAAAATTAAGAATGGGAATAAAGATTGCAGTACTGCATATAGACACAAATAAGAATAAATCAGGCTTAGGTTAGGCCTATGATAATTACCGAGATGGGATGAAAGAACATGACGGCAATTATACAACATTTAGCACCGACTGTGACGGTGATAGCCAGGTGTTTATCAGTGCCGCAGGTGCCTCTGTGTCCCCTAGCTGCCTGTAGCTGCTCTCCCTGGAGCTCAGCTGGGTTAATACGCCACCACTGCAGTGCGCTAGGTAAAGACCTACATCTGCCTCTACCCAGCTACTGTAGCACAACATGCCTCAACCGCTGGAGCCAGCTTCACATTCACCTGATAATTAGTTCCATTTATTTTTTTCTATCCCCTCGGAGCGCAGTACGCTATCCCTCACCCGGTCCTCTCCATGGCTTTCATCAAGAAAGCATTAAACTTTCATAGGCATTAACTACTGTCTGATGACACTCACTCTCAATGGGATAGCACTATAAAGCCAGCGCTACCCATCGGCGCTGAAGAACAGAGATCATACTACATCAGGATTTTATTATAATCTGATCTGACTGAACACTGACCAACTCAGATGGGAGATGAAACTATATAATGTTCAGCACTCAGCCTGAATGAACCAACTGGGAATCGGGAGGCTGTTGTTGTTGTTATTGTTGTTTTTTATTTTTATGAGCATTTTCAAGCAGAGCAGACAATGATTTGGGAGATTTGCATTCAGTAAGCATGGTAGCAAGCTGTTCGCTCATTTGTTCTCAGCAACAGCATGTGGAGCGTGCATAAACAATATGACATGCATACGGCAGACTGTCACAGCTACCACCCAACATTTCCTAAGTATCAGTCACATTCCGAGACATACACAAAAGAGGAATTCATAATCCTGTAGTGGATATGCATTATGGAAAACAACTGGATAGCGCATAGTTTATAAAGAATAAAACATGAAGCTCATGTGACTTTCTCTCTTTTCTCATGTGATAAAGGGCTGCGTTGGAAAACAATACATGATGGGTAAGTGGGATGTGGCTCAAGACACGGTTATTGTTACCATCCAGAAATGGATTATTTTCCTATACTAGTAGATCTCACGGTATTCTATTCCTCTCCTTAAACAGCAAATTGCCAATTATTACATTTTTAACATATCTTTTTAATCAAGTTGAAACAGTAAAAAACAGGCTAGTTCCCATCATACCTTACATCATAAGAGCTATAAACATTCTCTCACCAGCTTTGCTCTACATCTTGAAGTTATTAATATAAAAACATACCTCAAAGTGTTACAAAGCTCTGAATGAATGTTAAACAATGAATAGATGTTAATGTTTATTAAACAACTGTTCATTAGATTAGATACTCTAATCTAATCCAGGGATGACCAATCTTGCCTGCAAAGGCCCGGTGTAGGTGCAGGTTTTCATTCCAATCGAGCAGAAGCCACACCTGGGTCTACTGAAAGCCAAGATCAGTTGATATAACAGGTGGAATCAGGTGTGGCTCCTGCTTGAATGGAATGAAAACCTGCACCCACACCGGCCTTTTGCGGATAAGATGTGACACCCCTGGATTAGATTATGCAGAATTCCAGTAAATTGGCTACTATAGGAATATTGAAATGTTAACACATTAAAATGAGGGCATTAATATAGACCTTGCAGCTTGCTGGACAGTCTATCTACCCAGACCTCAAGCTTCATTCCCCATCCCGCATCACACCCTACAAACATGGTCACACCAGACTTCCCATAGTGCACACTCACTTCTGCATTTACAGTCACTGGACATTTGATTACACACACACACACAAACACACACACACACACACACACACACATGCGCATGCACGCACACACACACACACACAGAGCTCACACTTAAAAGACACTCACAGTCATAATCACTTCACGTACTTTAAATGCCTTACGTTTAGAAATTGTTTTTACTGTCATTAAGAGTCATTGACCTGCACATGCATCTATCTCAGCATCTATGATGTGACACCGGCACTATTGTCAGAGCTACTCCAATAGAAAATCAGTCAGCAACTTCTGACCAATCAAAATGAAGCTTTCAACAGCGTTGTGGTGTAATGGAATAATTTTAATTAGCTTAGTCATACATGATGTACATGATGAGGAAAGAACAAATTAAATCTTAATATATCCCTGCACTGCAGTGCTTGTTATCATCTCTCTGTCATCTTTCTGTTGCCATATCTAGCCTTAGTCCTCTCTGTTTCTTTCTCCACCTCTTCATCTATCTCTGTTTCTCTCATAGAAAAATGGCTGCAGTTTCCTCTCTATTCTAAAGGCCTTAATTAAAGATTAATGCTAGGGATTTCCCTGTGTGGAGAGTGGAGATAACTCCTGTCCCTGGGCTTTTCTTTAAAAGCGCCTCATTTCTGAGAGTGTTCACGAAAGACAGAAAGAGAGAGAGAGAGAGAGAGA
Organism: Hemibagrus wyckioides; assembly: GCF_019097595.1. Classification (NCBI taxonomy): domain Eukaryota; kingdom Metazoa; phylum Chordata; class Actinopteri; order Siluriformes; family Bagridae; genus Hemibagrus; species Hemibagrus wyckioides. The sequence goes on from NC_080713.1 coordinate 19,353,228, forward strand.
GAGAGAGAGAGAGGTGGCACAGAGAACAAAGCAGCTCAGCTACTTTTTCCAAGTGACTAAAATGTTGGGATGACTTGCAAAGCAGCAGGATGTGTGTGTGTGTGTTTTAGCTATGGCAGGCTAAAACTTAATCAGCTCATTTTACGCCCCTCTTTGTTGTCCCCTATTACCCGACAGTATTATTAATGATTATCTCAATTGTCTTCAACAGGTTCTGGCCTAGCTCCAAGCTTGTCACAAATTATCAAATCTCAAATATTTCAACACTTTTTTACCAACACTGGGCCTTCATAACACCTTTCTAAGATTTGCATAAATATTTTATAAAACAGTGCTACAGAATTGTGTCAGAACTTGAGGCGAGGTGACATTTAAAGCTCATGTGACTTTTTGCCTTTATATGATTGAGACTGATGTATTTTCTTTTTTTTTTTCTATACCATGAAGCTTTGACAAATATTCTAGCATGTATGTTTTTCTATAAATATTTCCATATTATCTATATATTTTACAAAGACGTACAGATATATATATATATATATGTATGTTCCTTAGCTGAAGTGCGGGAGTTTCATGTGCATCACAGCTCTATTCTCATACAGCGTCACTTATTTAAGAAGTGTGTTTGTCAGCTGAATTAATTATTTGCCCTTAAACTAAAGTACTTATCAATTTTTTATGTATAACTGTTTGGAACCACTAATGTATCTATAACTTTGTAGTTGGTGTTTCCGAGATTAATGACTGTATTCTGCTAGACGAGGATTAAAATATTACACCAGTAGTAACTCAATGATATTTGAGGATTCTTCCCTTTTCCATAATAAGACAGTCGTATTACATGGAATTGCTCCGACATTATGAAATATGAGACACATGTTTTATAAATACTCCAGCATTGCTCTAATGAACCCATTAGAGCTTCAAATAGGATTTAACTATACAGGTAGGAATGTGATCATTATTTAAAAAGTATAAAAATATACTATATGAATACAGATCAGTGGTAGAGCAGTATGACTATTATAAATAAAGTGCAGATGTGTGCAATTGTAGTGCAATATGTGAAATTCAGTTGAGGTTAGTGTGTGTTGTGGAGACAAGTTCTATGTGTTGCCCAGGTTTAGAGCCTGCAGCAAGAAGTTCCTCCTCATTCTCTCTGTGTTTGCCTTGAATTAGGAATGAGGAGGAGCTTCTTCCCACAGGTGTGTGTGTGTGTGTGTGTGTAGCATGCTCTGTGTTCACAGTGATGTCTTCAGGGTACCCTGGTTTCCTCCCACCGTTAAAAAACGACGCAGATTATTATGCTACAGTAGCTTGTCTGTTGGTGTGAATGATTCTGAATGGACCAGTTTTGTTGTAATGGGGACATTTGGTACCAATTTATTGTTTTATTGCTTGTGATTGTTAGATTTTGTTGTTTATGTTGTTTTTTTAAAGCAAAAAGCTTTCGTTTTATTTTTTACTTTTAGGTAGATTTAGTAGTCTTCACAAGGATGTGTGTGTGTGTGTTAATGGCAGAGTGAGAGAGAGAGAGAGAGAGAGAGAGAGAGAGAGAGAAAATCCTTGCTATGGGGAAAGAGACTGACTTCAGTTAGAGAAGATGTTAGGTTGGATTGAATCTATCCTGCGAGGAAATGTCACTTCACAATCTCCCTCCCTGCTCATCTGTGTGCCCATATGCAGGCCCTAATTATTTACTGCGCTGTCATAGTACAAGGTCACGCTTGTTATACCACCATCCAATTCGCAAATCACATTTCTTACAAAGAGAACTAATCTAATTCTTTCAGAAGCAATTATCTTGATCTGAAGGCCTGCTTGAAGATCCACCACCCTGCACAGATGAAGGTGATGACTTTCATTTAGTATCACGCTAAGAATGTGACAGAGCCCTGTGGCTAACTTAAACTGTCAATCTTTAGCTCCGTCTGCAAAATTGAGCTAAATTAGAGAGCGACTCAGTTATGGATTGTAGCCAAAACAATTATGCACTATCAAGCAGTAGCATGGCCATAACAGATGATGCTTGGGGACGAGTAAGTTTCTTTGGCATCCATCCATATGCATTTTTCATGGGCACGAGTTGTTTTTTTCTTACATACGAGCAGAAACCTCATAATCACTCAAGCCAAGTATGGGTGAGATAATAAACAAATAAAATTGGAGGCTAAAGGCAGCATAATCTACACTTAAGAAAATGCACTAATTGATTTCAGTCAATTGCTGTGGTGTAGGGAGAAATGTAACACGGATTGTATGCACAACTGACAATAACACAATACTGTAAGCCCATTGTGGAGGATTACGTCCATGCTTTTTCCTTTTATGTTTCTCTATTGCCATCTTCTGGCCTACATAAGCAAACAGACTTGCTCAAATAAGTACATTACACTTTATTTCAGCAATTAAAACCTAAATGAGATGCATTTGCATTTGACATTTGTATTAAGCCTGCTATCAAATGTCTGTGGCCAGATGGAGTAAGTGGATTAATTACACACAAGTCTCTGTGTCCTTTTCTCTAATTACTTAGCTGCAATAGTACGTGTAAATAGACGTAGATAATTAAAGAAATGAAATCCGGAGTGCTCGGTGTGCTCCATTACGTTAATGAGAGAGAAGCAAGCAGTGTGTGACTGATTAGTGATAATCAATCAGATTGATATCCGTTTATATCCATATAAATAAAGATCCAGTGATGTTTGTCTCATTTATAAATGTTCTCATTACACTGGAAACCTAAATTCATTTAGCTTTGTGTAATCTGGCTTGAAATACAAGTCTAAAAGAAATCTGAGTTTTAATGATTGATACACTGACTGATGCACTGAATGATTGATTTCACTTACACTGACTGTCAAAATTTTCTAATTAATTGTCATGTTTCATAATTAAACACAACAAATATAAAAATTAACCGGGTTTAATATAAATAAACCAGTACAATATCTGAAAGTAACTGAAAACAAACATTCCATAACAGGCAGATGTACTTCCTGTACACATTATCCAGGGTTGGTTGGTTGGTTGGTTGGTTTGTTTGCTTTTTGTTTAGACACCCATCTTGAAACTAGATAATAGGGCCGTTCTGTTATAGACAGCACTGTGTCATTCCTATCCACATATCTCCAGCACAAGCACTACCAATGATGTAGATGAAGGTTTTTGACTGACAATTGGCCTGAACTATCAAACTGGATCTGATTTATGTTTAAATTCTACAAGCATTTACACAATGAAACTGACATGAAACTGATATGAAATATGAAAATCCTGCAAAAAAAAAAAAGTTCACATCGTTTTCATGCACTTGAGAGTGTGTAAAGGTATACATAAAGAGACTTACTAATGTAAATCTCAACTATAAATCATATCAATTGCATTCATTACCGCATATGGAATACTAATATGTTACTGCAATGGAATATTCTATGTTATTCCATATGAAATATTCCTGTATCACTGGAATATCAGTTGATTACTGTAAAAGAGTGTTACTACATTACTGCATATGGAATATTACTACATTACTGCATATGGAATATTACTACATTACTGCATATGGTATATTACTACATTACTGTAATAGAATATTACTACATTGAATATACACTTAGTGAGCACTTTATTGGGAACAACTGTACACCTAAAAATTCATGCAATTGTTTAATCGGCCAATTCTGTGGCAGCCGTGCAGTGCATATATTCACACAGATACATGCCAGCAGCTTCAGTAATATTCACATCCTATCAGAATGGAGAACAAGTGTGATCTCAGTGACTTTGACTGTGGCATGATTGCTGGTTTGAATATTTCTATAACAGCTGATCTCTTGGGATTTTCACACACAACAGTCTCTCACAGACTCACTAAAATGGGAAAGCTGAAGATTAGAAAAAAAATCACCTGGTATTTTTCCAATCTTCAGCTGTCCAGTTTCGGTGATCCTGTGCCCACTGTAGAATCAGATTCCTGGTCTCGTCAGACAGAAGTAAAGCCCAGTGTGGCCTTCTTCTGTTATAACCCAACCATCTCAAGGTTTGATGTTTTGTGTGTTCTGAGATGATTTTCTGCTCACCACAGTTGTAGAGCACTAATTTGTGTTAATTATTCCTGTTGGCTTGAATAAATCAGAGCATTTTTCTTCTGACCTCTCTCATCAAGGCGTTACCACCAACAGACCAGTCACTCAAGTGATGTTTTTTTGTTTTATTGCACCAAACTCTAAAGACTGTTGTGTGTGAAAATCCCATGAGATCAGCTGTTATACCGCTGTCTAGCACCCACAATCATGCCAAGGTTAAAATCACTGAGATCATATCTTTTCTCCATTCTGCTGTTAGATGGAATCATTATCTGAAGTTCTTAATCTGTATCCACATAACTGTTTCCATCGTGTTGCTGCTAGACAATTGGCTGGTTAGATAATTGCATGAGTGTGTAGATGTATAGGTGTCCTAAAGGCTTTTTAATTTATGTTTTTAAATTGTTTTTTTTTTATTACATAAAAAACATTTACTTGATGCCATTATCCAGCATTACTCATAAGAAGTGCTTTGTAGTCACCATCCTCATGTTAGTTCACTAGGACTGGGACTAACACGAGCAGAGACTATGAGATTTTTTATACAAATCCTTTGTTGTATATTGTTGGCATTAGTTAAAGAATATGAAAGATAAAGAAAGTGAGCCCATTAATTAACATCATTAATTGCTGTCATATAAACAGGGACAGGCCGGTCTGTCTGTGCACAGCTGTAAACCATAAACATCTCAAATTATGGAAGTTTTAGTGTTTACTTATTGTTTTTAATAATATATATTATTATTTATTTTTTTGGCATAGATGTAAGTCAAAATAAATTCCACGTCTGTCTTTTAGCCTTTACCATCATCATTCATTTCAGTGCTCATTACAAGCTGCCTGATCGCATGAACTTTACAGCATATACTTGTGAGGTTGAAGAAAATCAGCATTTTGTAACATCTGAATTTTTTTTTTTTTTGGCTGACACAAACTTTAACACAACTAACAGACTGATAAATGTCTATTCTGCAATCACTTTGTTATGTAAGGAATTAAGTTGCCTTTTTTGTCACATATACATTACTGTACAGTGAAATCTTTTCTTCACATATCTCGTCAGAGGGCAGGGTCAGCCATGATGAAGCACCCCTGGAGAGAGGGGGGGACTTGCTCAAGGGCCCATCAGTGGCAGCCTTATGGTGCTGAGGCTTGAACCCCCATCTTCCAATCAACAACCCAGAACCTTAACCATTTGAGCTACCACTGCCTCAAATAATGACTTTGTGAAGAATTTAAGAAACAGTTAAAGCTTGTTAACCACTGCCTTATAGACAAACCACATACAATTCATATAATATATGATACATTATACATGTGATGACAGTATGACATGGGTAATTCAACAAAAAAAATATTGTGCTATGACCCTTTTCTTTTGATTTGAAGCATACTCAACTTATGACTGGTATGAAAACAGGTTATAACAGGCATGGAAAAATAAAAATAAAAAGGGTAACAAATAAATTGTACATATGATATTTAACAGGTCAAAGGCAGTAAGAGAGCATGTAATTAGATTCCTTTTTATCACATTCAAAAAAGGGATACATATATATACACTATAAAGTGATATTTCTCACTATATACATACACTATATTGCCAAAAGTATTCGCTCACCCATCCAAATAATCAGAATCAGGTGTTCCAATCACTTCCATGGCCACAGGTGTATAAAATCAAGCACCTAGGCATGCAGACTGTTTTTACAAACATTTGTGAAAGAATGGGTCGCTCTCAGGAGCTCAGTGAATTCCAGCGTGGAACTGTGATAGGAAGCCACCTGTGCAACAAATCCAGTCGTGAAATTTCCTCGTTCCTAAATATTCCACAGTCAACTGTCAGCTGTATTATAAGAACGTGGAAGTGTTTGGGAACGACAGCAACTCAGCCACGAAGTGGTAGGCCACGTAAACTGACGGAGCGGGGTCAGCGGATGCTGAGGCGCATAGTGCGAAGAGGTCGCCAACTTTCTGCAGAGTCAATCGCTACAGACCTCCAAACTTCATGTGGCCTTCAGATTAGCTCAAGAACAGTGCGCAGAGAGCTTCATGGAATGGGTTTCCATGGCCGAGCAGCTGCATCCAAGCCATACATCACCAAGTGCAATGCAAAGCGTCGGATGCAGTGGTGTAAAGCACGCCGCCACTGGACTCTAGAGCAGTGGAGACGCGTTCTCTGGAGTGACGAATCGCGCTTCTCCATCTGGCAATCTGATGGACGAGTCTGGGTTTGGCGGTTGCCAGGAGAACGGTACTTGTCTGACTGCATTGTGCCAAGTGTAAAGTTTGGTGGAGGGGGGATTATGGTGTGGGGTTGTTTTTCAGGAGCTGGGCTCGGCCCCTTAGTTCCAGTGAAAGGAACTCTGAATGCTTCAGCATACCAAGACATTTTGGACAATTCCATGCTCCCAACTTTGTGGGAACAGTTTGGAGCTGGCCCCTTCCTCTTCCAACATGACTGTGCACCAGTGCACAAAGCAAGGTCCATAAAGACATGGATGACAGAGTCTGGTGTGGATGAACTTGACTGGCCTGCACAGAGTCCTGACCTCAACCCGATAGAACACCTTTGGGATGAATTAGAGCGGAGACTGAGAGCCAGGCCTTCTCGTCCAACATCAGTGTGTGACCTCACAAATGCTCTTCTGGAAGAATGATCAAAAATTCCCATAAACACACTCCTAAACCTTGTGGACAGCCTTCCCAGAAGAGTTGAAGCTGTTATAGCTGCAAAGGGTGGACCGACGTCATATTGAACCCTATGGATTAGGAACGGGATGTCACTTAAGTTCATATGCGAGTCAAGGCAGGTGAGCGAATACTTTTGGCAATATAGTGTATATATATATATATTTTTTTTTTTTTAATCAAACACTATTCAATTTATGAAACCTAATACAGTAATTGTATTATGGCTTTGTCTCCTTCATTGCATCCTAAGGGTATGCACAGTATTGCATGCAGTTTGTAGGCATATATGAGGTGTTTTTATTAAACTAATATGTAAACACCAGTTAGTCCGACATTATTGAATTGACATGCCTCATTCCAGACATTTAACTAAGAATTAATCTTCATTCTCCTTCATTTCCTTAGGATTTATGCTTCAGTTTCCTATCCAGTGATTCTTTGGTGTGTCATGTTGTATTTTGGAATTAAGGCCTTGTTCATGGACATCAATAATATTGATCAGAAGAATGAAGACTGAAAGTTGGGTAGCATTTAGAAAACCAACGATCTCCCTCATGCAATTAAATTTACTAAACTATGATAGAAGCAAGCAGCAAATGCAATCATGGAGTAAAAACAACATTTAGGTGTTTTTTGTTGTTGTTTTGTTTTAGTTTTTGTGGGGTTTTTTTTTTTTAGAAAGAAACAGAAAAGATAATACCATGTCAATTTTTTTACTTCAGTCAAATAACCAGGAGCATGTTTTGAGTAGTCGAGTGATCATTTAATAACATCAATATATGTAAATGTAGTCATAAATATAAATAAATAATCATTGAACAAATATAATAATATTTCAAGGAAACGTACAGTAGATGCTTATTCATTTTATTTACACAGCCAGTCCCTTATTAAAAGAGAACACAGGATGCAACTCCGGTGAGACAATAAGTTAAAGCAAACCAAAGTGAACACATAAACCAGCAAGTACCACTTAGATATTACTACTGTGAAAATAGCAACGTATTCACAGAGTGCAAAGTGTCAGTTTTTTTGGTGGTCATGGGGTCAGTAAAATGAACTTCGTTTCAAAATATATGGCCGTCTCGCTTTCTTGGAATGCAGTTGCCTCTTTAGAATATATGGGGATTTTCGTTTCAGTGGCCTGTCACTGTTCTGGTCCACCTCAAGGTATTCTTGGTCAAGCTGAAACAAAAGTCAGAGAAAGAAATAAAGACAACAGGTTTTTCTTTAGGATAAAGCATCTGAGCTTATGTGTGGTGTGTGCTGGGTTTGTGATGGTGTAATGAATCTTATGCAGTGTTCCATATTGTTATTGTGGCTGTGCATAGGCTCTGGGTTCAAGGAATGATGTGGTATAAAGATGTGGTATAAATGCTGTGTGTCTGCATCTAAAGAGTTAAACCATGTAACAACAAGCAAATACATCTTTTCTTTCTCATTCCGTCTCCCACCTCTCTGGGCTGGAGAACTCTGCAGAGGGTCAGGAGGTCATTCAGTTCCTGTGATGTTTGGCTCATATCAGTGGAGACCCTCTGGTCATAAGCTGGCTGAAACTTGTTTGCGTACCAGTCATCCTGCCAGGGCTCACTAATCCTTGCCAGCATCCGGCACATGTTTAGGACAGGCATCTGCCACAGGGGGGAGCTGTGTCTGCTCTGTTGTACCTACGGGGGTGGGGGGTGGGGATAGAGAGAGAGAGAGAGAGAGAGAGAGAGAGAGATGATGATGATGTGTGTGTGTGTCTTGAGCTTATTTCTGAAAATTAAAGCAGTTTTGTGCTCTAAGACAGCAAGCCTATAGCATACCCAGTTTAAGCTTGTTACCACTTGCCCTCTGTGCATTTCCCAGCCTTCAGTGCTCTCATTTTAATGCATCCATAGTACCATCTAACCTCATTTTAAACCTGACATGCAGTCTATAAATCCTGTTTAATGCCCCTGAATCAAGAATGGCAAGAAGAAGAAGAATAGAAACTGTAAATGCTGATCAATCAATTTGCTTTCTATCCAAAAATCCAGGTTTAAAAATCAGAACATGTAAGACAGTCAATATTTTCACTAAGAGGGCAACATGTTCAGCAGAGAGATGGCTTTCTCTCTAAATGAATGACAAGCAACGAGGATATTTCATTGTTTTCCCTGCATTCCCATGAGTCCTTTCAGACATAGGATGGTCAGCAGATTGCATGTCCGATAGCTTGAACATTTTATTACACGTGTGTTTCATATATTTCAAAATAATTATTGTCGTCTCTGTGAGCAAAGCACTGGTCGAGTTAAAGAAACTGCATTTTAAGCAAATCTCTTAATTGAGAATGTGGTGCTTAATTTAATTTTGATCTATTCCTGAAATCAGTCTCATGTCTGATTGTAAATTGCATCAGTTAAACAAATGTGTCTGGAAACCAATGCAATCAATGATAAGTAGCACACTTCTAAGCTTGTCCACACTCTCCATCAGCACTTGTGGACCAGAATGAGACAGCTATACATCCTCACAAGAAAAAAGATGTCATCTCGTTCATTGAATAAAATGATCAGTAGCAAACAGACAAGAAGTGAAAACTTGTATTCCTGATTTATAGATTAATGATTGGTGCCAGTTTGTCAATAAGCCAATCAATAAAGATTCTATGTTTTTTCCTAGAGAACTAGTCTATTAATTTTATTAGTGTTGTGCTTACAGCACTGATAGCTAGAGAAGAGAAGAATCTTTAAAATGCATTCACACAGGTAATGAGCCTCACACTATAATTAGGCTTTATTTCAGGATGAATGCTCAGACCGTATTTGATGTCACAGCTTAATAATGTAAAGGTTCATAAAAATATACGGAGCATTTAATAGTGTGCTATGGAGCCAAGTCAATATCATTCTGTTTAAAGTTTAAGCACAATCACTACACCAATCGATTCAGGAAGCTTGGAAGCTTTTTTAGACACCACAAAGTGTAAATTTATAAATCTCACTTATCCGTTTAAATAGAAATGAGATTTCTAATTTATTGTCCTGATGATAGATGACAAAAATAAATAAATAAATAAAAAAAAAACAGAAATGATTACTGTCTAAAGTTAGTCAGGTTGTCCTTTTCGCAAAGGTCAAATCAACACTCCAAAGACTTCCTACTAACATCTGTAGTCACTTGAGGGAGCTCTGTAAGCGAACAGCTGTCCCTATCCCAAATCTCTATTCATCATCAAAACACTTTCACCAATCTCTCCACATTTAAAACATTTTAAGGACTTCCAGACAGCTTTAATGAAGAATTTTAGCATTCACTGTGAATGTACAGTAATACTCTACCTCTGAAGTAAAGAGGCTGCTCAGTATCTCCTCTTCCATTGCCTCTTTATCCTGATCAGCATCTGGGAAGAAATAGTAATGTCAGTTGTGTACGGATATGCCCTATGGAAGAAGTAGAAGTTTCCATCCAAGATAATTGCAATAATTGCTCATCTTCACGCTTCACTTTATAACTCAAACAATTGTGTGATCTTTCCAACTTGGCCAGACGTGCCTAAAACACACACTAACAGGGAGTGTTTTTTCACTGGAAAATACAGTGAATTGCATGACTTATTCAGATTTAACTGTTTCAGAGATGGAACCATTTGTGCAACACTATTAGGTGGGGTGTGAGAAATGTATTATTTACATTGTACTGCATCCTAAAACTAAACTTTATTAAAATATAAACTGAAATATGTTTATTTTCTTTCAGTTTCCTACCTCCCTCTTAATTATCTAAAGCAAAAAATGTAATAATAAAATGCCTGTTTTGCATCTCAGTTATATATATATATATATATATATATATATATATATATATATATATATATATATATATATATATTTACTATAAATTTAAATGTACTTAAATGCATTAACATCAACTTGCATTCCAATGATTAAATATAAAAACTCTTAAACTGTAGGAGTAGCTCTATAAGTTCAAGCAAGTAGTTCAGTTTACAAATACTTTCTATACATGTTAATATTTCCTGATGTAATATATCAGGTGTGGCAGAAAACCCCCCAAAAAATCTATGGGGTACTGATGACTGTGCAGTGATGAAGTACCTACCTGAGCAGAGTCCATTAATGGTCAAAAAGAGAAAAACCACAAAGGTCAACTGCACTGACATCTTGCTGACAATCCCACAGATGTTGCACTTTTAAGCTAGGCCCGAGTCCATAAGGTTCTTGGTCAAAGCTAGAAGGAGTGGAGAGAGAGTGAACAGGGCAAAGTAAAATAAGATAGAGAGAGAGCTCAAGACCAGGAAATCAAGATGACTCCAACAGACAGTTTCTCTTAGGTTCTGATCCAGCCTCTTGTGCTGTGAGTCCTGTTGGCTTTTTCACGAATCAACTGAGGAGTGCTGGGCTCCATTCCACCCAGTATATAAGAGCTGGAGTGATGTCACAGGCTGCTTCATTCTACCTCCTCCCTCCCCTCTCCAGCTCATTCCATCCTTCCCTATCTAGCCCTCTCTCCTATCAGCTCTGCGTCCAGCGTCTTGATGACATCAGATGACGTGACAGAAATACGTTTCTGCCACTTTGCCAGCTGACGTCAAAACCTATGTACCTGCTTATTTGAATCTTTTCTCCTTTTTAGGATGTGAGATGCGTTGTTGAGTTTGTGACGTGTCCAAAGGGCATGGTGATTGGGTGAGCTGTTTGCATTAGTGCTCAGTGAAGATGCTTGGCATGTCAGTCTTTGACTCATCTTCTTTAATTAACCTTGGAAATATATGACTAGAATCACATGGAAATATTTTCATTATTTTCTAATTACGCTTAGGTTAGCAACCTGTGAATATCATGTTGGGTAAAGGAGTGGTTGTCAATCTACCCATCTACTCAAACTGAGAAAATAATGCTTTAATAATGATTTGGATATTTACATGCTGTTTCAAAACAGAAACGTCCCTAATAAATCCAGTTTGTAGTCTGATACCATCTGTAAAAATGCCCAAGATACGTCTGCACCATGATATCATCATCAAAACCAGGAAGAGTGTAAACACACACTCTATAGCTGACAGTGGTTTTAGTTAACAGAACAGAACTGAATGACATAATCAATTATTATTTCAGCACAGATGTTGATGTGAATAGAGATCAGTCAAACGATGAGACCACAATGACACCTGTGAAATCAAAGCAACACGTGTGTAATACGGTGTAATATTTTAATTATTCTAATCAAAGTAATGACACACTGTAAATTTATCATTCTTTGAACAAGGTTCCTAAATAGATTAAGGGTATGTTATAAATGCGGGCTGTCTGTGGACTATGAATATGGCAAATTTAAAGATCGACAGTTCATTAATATAAACTAATTAGTGCGTTAATATTTTGAAAAGCAGTTGATTTAGACAGTCACTTAAGTCACTTTCCCCTTTTAACTTTTGGAGGAAATCTTCATTCAACTGGTACAAGATACAAGTTGAAGGAAACGCGTATTTTAGTTCGGGAACGCCTGACGTTTTCAGAAATTTGAATAGAAGAAATTGTCAAAAAATGTTCCATTTTCTAGGACACCCCTCAAATTAGGAGCAGGGGGATTGTTTATATGTTGTTTGCTTTGTTGTTCTTCTTCATCTTCTTCTACTTCAATGGGTTTGATGAACATTACCTGATTATTACCCTCATCCAGACTTTGCTCTTTGCTATATAGAACATCCATTAATGGCTTAGCGGGTGGGAGAAGTGGGTCTGTGGTAGATTACTGGTCATACATCTAAGATAAGTATTAACGCATTAGCCTTTGAGACATGCGGGGTTTCATTACCCTGGATATTCTCCCCTGGGGGAATTCCCGTCGCCATCTTACGGCGCCGTTAGTTTATCAACAAAAAAAACTAAACTTTTAAACGAACAGGTCTATTTTCGAACAATGTGCTTAAATCACTCCAGAAATCAATATTAGAGTATCCTTAACCCGTATATGGATTTGTGTTTTGTTATTTATATGCTTTACAGTGTGGGGATTTGAGACGTAGCCCAGTTCCCTCCTCGTTGTGGGACGGCCCATTCACACACACTAGGTTATCTCAGTACGCTGCTTTTAACTGTCTTCACTTATTAGGTAACTTTTCCCGGCGCTCTGTAGTGGACTTGTGTGCTGGACACGCGCGATGGCTCGGGACTGACCGCTGTACACTGAATCACAATGGCACCGTTTGGAAAAAACTTTCTGAAAGCGCGACTGAAAAGCAAGTAAGTGTTTCCAAATGATATTTAATTATATTTAGACGCCTACAGGTATTTTTTTTAAGCATTTGTATAGACTTGAAAACTAAAATTCTAGGGAAAATATATTTTTCTTTCTATTTTATGCCTTGTTTGATAGAGCTGAAAGTATTTTGGTGTCTGAAATGTCTTCAGTTGAAAATCCTTCGATGTTATATTAAAGGGACAGTACAGAGCTGTTGGATCATATGGTGGCTCAGGGTCGAGTTACTCCTCAGAGCTGCAGGTGCTGGACGCAGTGAAATCTCTGTGTCTGTATTAAAGTAAAACTCCACCCTGAAACACATTCACTTTATTTATATTAAAACTTCCGTGCGTTGTTTGGTGTTAACTTGTTGGTTGGCACATTCATTTGTTTAATGATGTAAGAACTTACCATGTACGTGCTACTCTGACGTCACTGGGAGGACATGGCTGGCACACTTATGCTGCGTTCACACTTACAGTGGTTTTATTATTGCACGACGCTGTCCGCTGTATTGTGAAGTCGCCAGTAGGCGTTCCTACTACTGCTTGCCAGAGTAATAACCTTTATCGGTGGGCAGCATGAAGAGCATCTAAATCAGTTTTATTTTGGCTAAAAAGAAACATTCTGTAGGAGGAGTGTTTATATATACTATTCATCTGTGTGTGAGTGTGTACATTTATACACACATCTTATAAGAGATGAAATCGAAGCAGATGTACAGTACATACATTATATGATTTCATAGGCTTATACACAACCTTAAAGATCCTTATGATGTAGTGGGATATCAGCCTTAAATAAGAGACTGGGTTACTCAGGCTATTCCTTTACTGCAGACTGATCTTTTTAAATGGGTTTAATGAGAAGGTATACAGTTAATAACACTTATAATTATCTGTGCTATTACCTTAAGAGCCTTGTTTAATAGGTATGATGTCATAACAATCGCAGACCATATGCCTTCTGTTCACAAACAAGTGTTTGGAGCTGCACAGGTAAATAAAACACAGCTTAACCTGGCAACATGACGAAAATCCATCTTGATACTAAAAGCACGAGTAATTTAATGGTGAATTTGTAAAGTGTTAAAGTAGCCTGTGTTTAATGAACTAGTCAGACATAATGAGAAATTCACACAAATGTGAATGCACAAGGTCATTGTGGTTGATGAAGTGAAAAAAGTATATATAATACTAATCCCATCCCAAACCTTAACCTCAATCTTCATATCTTTTTATACAACTTGAAGCTTGGACATTGCAATGAATTTGTTGATGTTGGCATTAACTCATAAAGATTTAAGACTGGCCAGGTTTAGTAAAGTATTAAATAAATGAAAACAAATGAAATCCAGATTTTATTAAATGTCACCCTGTTGAAGAATTGAATTGAAATGAACTGAGTTCAACACAATTTTGAAAAATAAAAGCATCTTACACAGTTGAATGCACTTTGATACCTGCATTGTTAAACTCTCAGTACTGAATAACCAATGCAGTGTTTGTGAGGACTTGCTGGTGATAATTCAGCATTAGTTCTACTGACATCATTACCATCCAGACGCATTTATAATACTTGCTGGGATAAAGGTTTATTTGCAGCAAAAATACAAACATGACTAGTTTATGTCTAATGGTGCAGGTACAACCTGTTTTGGAGCTGCAGCATGATATTGCTTAACGTTAGCACTGAATCAAGTTATGTATGGAATAATATACAATGGGTCATGTTAGCATGGGAAATGAACTGGAATGAACTTTTGTCCAAATGTAGTTACATTTATTGTTCAAAAAGCAAATTATGGATGGATGGTACCACTTAGAAACCATGAAGATGGCCTAGGGCTACAATTGCTGATAGCATTTGGACTGCAATTGCCACAAACAGTTTTGCACTCAAGTCTCCATCAGTGAACAGTGCCTACACTTGACCATGATAGACTTTGTGTTAAAGCAAGAACAAAGTTCCTGGTTACGTAAGTGTACTTTTGTAACCATATAGCATACAGTTATAGAAGGTAAGTCTCTCCGGTGTCACTCAGATCAGGACACACTATTCGGCTGTCTTCAAAATGTTTTATTAGAGTCTATGTTGTAATATCTTGTTAATACAGAAACAAGAATGAGTGCATTAATATAAAGATGTGATTTGCCTTGCAGCTGGCCCTACTGCAATAGCCACTGTTATGAAAAATCAATCAAAATCATCTGACCAGTCAGAATCGAGAATAAGTCTTTGTAAATGCTTATGAGGCATTTTGGATTTCCAACACATGATGTTTTTTTTTTTTTTAATATTAAGGCACAACCACCTTTAAAGCGACACACACTGTAATTATCTCAAGTGTTAAGATGGAAAACAGATCAGAGGTAACTGCCATCATCTGTTATTTTATGTGGTGCAGGAAGACTGTCTTGTGTGAGGTGGATCATTTTATTCCTCAGCGTGTTTGCTATGAAAATGCCTCTGCTACAGTATGATTTTTTCCCCCTTTTGCAGCAGTCCATCACAACAGCCAGGGTTTGAAGTAAATCACAGCTTTGCTACATGTGGTTATTATACATGCTATATTATACACCTGTGCGTCCTTTGTGTGTGCCAGTGAGCATCAGTAGTCATTTATAATCTATTTTATAAGCCACGTCGTCCTGACTGTTTATTATAATAATTAAGCAATACATACTGTTGTGACAGCTAAATTGCTTTGTTGTATCATCTAATTATATAAGTGAGCTTGTGGACAGAGTTAATCTCAGAGCATTAATCAAATTTTGTTATATAAGTCCAAACATGCTGCGCTGTCAGCTCACTCCTTTAAGATTGTTTTGTCTCGCCTGAAGATGACTATCTGCTGTCCCGCTAAAGATCAACAGCCATGTTTATTCTGCCTAAATCCCTCATCCTTTTTAGATAAGGCGCAGGAAAGTCAGGAAAAGTGTTTCTTCTTGATGTGTCTCCAGTCAAAGCCAGAAACAAAATCCTGTCATGTACTTGAAACATTCAGTTGAGAGGTGCTTACCAACTCGCTTTACATGCAAAGTCATATATCGTTAAATGTTTTCTTAATAGGCTGTATTTACGCATTTTAAAGCCTAGAGTTAAATTAAGTTAACTTGAATAATCGGGAAAGTACTTTTTAAAGTGGAGAGATTTTTTTTAATTACGTAAGTAAATTTGTAAACAAAAAAATAATTAGGCTTCATGATATTCTGCCATATTCTTCTTGGTACATTTGTGTGGCTGAATCCTTAAAGGAGTTCCTTTGGGCATGTAGTGCACTATATTCAGGGCTTTAACTGGATGCTCACTGTGGGTTTATTCCTATGTGAACACAAATACAGAATAAAATGGTTGATTGTTCTGTGTAAATATATGAAATGAATCTGAAACATTAAAGTTTATTAACCTTGATGAAATGTGTTTGCTTTAGACTGTGACACTGGAGTACATAAATACAGTGATACTCAAATACAGTGAATAATATGAAAAAGTGTACTATAACACTAAACACTGCTTCTGTTATTCATGATGCCTTTGTACCAGAGGCCAAAAAAATGGAATATGTGCCTTTATGGTGGTGTCTGTATTCAGCATTGAATTTCTTTGTCATGTCACAGTCCACATGATGGTTAATGGCTCATATGTAAGTAGTCACTCAGGGCTTTTAGAGTTTATAGTTTGCAGTAAGTATTTCTCTTTTACCTAACCTACTAAGGGCAATATATTAATAGAAACTACTTTCAGAGTAAATGGTGACATCAAACCCATTTTTGCTCTGTAAGATGCCCCAAGTGCTTCTTCATCAGCATCAAAAATTTGAAGGTGTTATCTTCAACCACTAAAATTCTGTGTAAGGTTATCCCAACATAGAGAAAAACATCTCATACTGAAAGCCAGCTCACTGTACCCATAAAAATAATTAATTTGTTTATATTGATTCATAAGTCAATTTGAATGGCAGTATACTGGTATAAAGGGTTAAAGCACTTATACATGCTTATTTGCATTGAATTGCTTTGATCCCAACTTCATCATCAGCTGCAGCAGCATCACTTCATATTCTTAAATATAACATGCACTCGGGTATTTTACCCTATATTTATTTAAACATACTTGCATTATTACTTTTTAACGTAAACCTTTAAACACAGATCCTATGTTTTTTTCATGATTATACTGAAGGGATACTGACAGCCTCTTAGTAACCATGGCGATGCAGTCTTCATGCTTAAGGACACGATGGATGTGCCCAGTCTGATGTAATACAGGTCTATCATCATAAGGGAGAAGGGAGTGTTGGCTGAAATAGCAATGCTCGGTATCAGATTGTCATAATTTTTCAAATAGTTTTTCATGCATTTTTTAATTTGTGTACCTCTAAAGTTCACTTTTAATATAACACATGCCTAGAAAAAACCTAAATTAGTATTTTATAGCATAAAGTTACACATTACAGTGAATCATTATACAAATTATTATACAAATTATACAAATGATTCTGCATTACTGAGGCAGTACAAAACAAAAAAATAACAAAGGCTGCAGGTTTTACATGCAAAAAAGTAGTAAATGTGAGACAGAATTCTCCAGAAAAACTGTGCCAGATTCTCTGAGATGCTCAGTAAGACTAATGGCCGCTTTTCTTATAAAGCTGCACAATTGTATGTGAGTCTTCTGATGGATTTTTGCAAAAGAGTCTTCACACCAAATATTGAACATGATACGTTTATTAATACTTACTGCTCCAGTTTTCCTTTATGCACAGAACGTCCTAAAAGTCTCCATACATTGTGGAATACTTTTTAGCAAAATGGTATTTTACAAAACACCCTCCACATTCTTTTGAAAAAACACACATAGCGTCATCTTTCCCGACTTTGGCTTCAAGTGACGTATATAACGTGCTTGTCATGTTTCCTGTTGAAGTACATCATAACCTTACGACAGCTTCCTGATCCAACCATGAGCATGAATTCAGTAGGTTCTTCTTTTGCCAAAGGTGTTCTTAAAATTTAAAACAACAACTAAAGTATGAAATTCATTTCATTCATTTCCCCGGTGTATTGAGACAGTGTAAGGAACATTTCATTTCATTATTTTTGAAGGCATCTTGGCTTTACAGCATTCCTTTGTACATGCTGACATTTGCACAGAAAAGTGACCTGTGGAAACTCAGCACTGACCTATTTAAAACAACCATGGTGGTACTGATTTTATATGGTAAAGTAATAAAAAATCAATCAGGGAGTCATGGAGCTCAGTATTCCTAAGGCACATATACTAACGCCTGAAAGATTCCTTACGTTTGAAAATACACTCATTACCATCTGAATGACATTAATTCTTTCTGCTTAGTGGTCAAGCACAATGCAGGGTGTGGAGGAATGCAACAAGGTCGTTCTGTGTTGCACTCAACATGTAGTTTGTCTCTAACGGTCACGAAAACACGGCACAACAGGTCACAACAGGAATAGATCCTTATATATTAATGTAGTTGAGTACAGTACACTGTATTTTGACTGTAGAAATGTTCACATACATCTTTGCTGTTAGTTTCTCTGTTCACAGAGCTGTTATTCCACCTAAAAAGTTTCCTATACCTCAGCTTCAAATCTCTATTTTTGTTCTGATACTGCCATGGAAATAGTCTGTTGGCAGGAAGTGTGTAACAGGATGCTGCTGGTGTCCACTGATTTTCACACAAGACAAACACAGGTGCTTCCATCCCCCATTTGGTCCTTTCCTGTATAAATATGTACTTACGAACGCCTGTGTACAGAGCAATATGTAAAAAAAGTCAAAATTATTTATAATTGTACACCATTGCAGCATTTATTCTAATAGTTACAGAAAAGCAGTCAGGTAAACTGTAACATTTACAGTCGAAAGAAACTCTAAACTGGCATTAAGTTTCCCACAGGCAGCAAACACTAATGAATTAGTGACTGAGAAACTAAATTCCTGGACAACACACATATACTGTGTCAATATGTCACGCTTGATTGCGTTGCCTCTGTTTTACATACAATTTCCTCGTGTCCTAATTGCTTGGCTTTTAATGCAAGAGTGCATATTTCATGCAGACATACGGATGTGTAGGTTAATCAAATTCAACTAAGTAACATTAGTACATGGTAATGGTTAATGCTGGCATGATTTTGATTGCCAGGATAAGAATGTCTGCATGGGTGAGAGTCATCGGCGTGTGGTTTTATGTTCTTCTTTATTAGCATTTATTTAAGACAAGAAGACTGCAGGCGGTGGAGGTGGCGGAATAAGCATTGTGAAACTATTTCCTTATGTCTAGTTTCTAACCATTACCTAAGCTCTATTGTTACACTGTTAACCACTGCTAGACGTCATTGAGGTAGTCATGGCAAATTTCAGAGCACTTCTTTATGTTTAAGAGGGACAGCAGAAATTAGGTAGATGCTGACCCTGGACACAGAATGTGTGTGTGTGTGTGTTAACTACAATATAACGTCAGTCATACTGTATACAATTCACGGTATGACATAAAGCTAGCTTTACCACACATGACCTAAAAGAATTAGCTAGGATTGCTAGTAGTGGCTCACACAGCAGACATGTATAACATATCATGTACTGTTTAAATAAATGCTTAATATTTTATGTCATCCACCAAGTCCATGTGAGTTAACTAGAGTGTGAGAATTCAGACAGTGCTGTATACACTCACTAAACATAATGAATAAATCTCACCACAGAAAGCTTTTACCTGCATATGATTTTTAATTCATTTAAACATTAAACATTTCAATTAAATCAGAAAAATATTTATTTATATATATTTTATTAATAGGTCTCCTGACTCTACTTCAGACACTACATATGTGCTGAGGCAGCAGCTCTGTACATTTCGGTTTAGCGCACCTAGGCAGTCTCTGTGTATGCAGAAGATATGTTAAGTTGTTTGCTGTGTAAGTAGCTCAGGTATTTACTTGGCTCAATTGAACTCTCAGGATCTTCTAACCATTAACCAGCCACTCGCATTGTTGCATACGTATTACATTCCACTGGGGTCTTTTATCAAGGACTCACACAATATGCCACTTGTTTTTCTGGGCCAGGTGGAAACCTAGATAATGTTGTGCCGTGGTACAAATCTAAAAAGACCAGGTCAACAAGCAAGTTGTGCTGAAAAGTTTTATTTTTTTTAGTACAGTTGGCTTATGAAAATCATTTTTTTATTCTATTTGATTTTTTATGCTATTAAATTTTTTATTCTTATCACAAATGTCAAGCATCAAAGCTATTTTTATGTTTACAAAACATGACCTTATTTTTCATTTAATATATATATATATATATATATATATATATATATATATATATATATATACTAACATTAACATTATCTCATCTAACATTGCTTTAAGCACACAATACGTTTTTAACAGCAAGCAATTTATATTCAGAATGCAAATCTGTGGAAAAACTGCAAAGATGTGAGATTATTGCTTCTGATCTGGTATGTTTTGCTTGATTTTAGTCTTTGCTAGGACACAATACATCAAAATCTATTTAAGCTACTATCAAGCAACCTTTTCTTGACCTTACTTAATTTCTCTGGCTGTGCTCTTTAGTTACATGCTGTAACTTGTGTAACCAAGTCAATTTCCATTTTAGTTGTGATGGAACATGGAGTTTTGTACTTAAGCAATTTACTCATCATTTTCTCTCATTTTCTTTCAGCTACTGAATTGCCTCCAAAGAGTTCAGCTTTCATAATAAGCTATTTTGTGTTTTTTTTGCCTCAGGTCTAAAGAAACAGAGGAGACACAAGCAAAAGAAATACAAGTTTTAGTAGGCAAAGAGGAGAAAGTTGTTTCTGGTGTGACTAAGCATACAACCTGTGCTGATGTAGTACTGGCTTTACTGGAAGACCATAAGACCATACCGGAAAGTAAAAGAGTCCTACATGGAGAGCCAAAAGAGTTCTGTCTCCTGGAGCGGTGGAAGGGCTTTGAAAGGGCTCTGCCGCCCCTCACCCGTATCCTCCGCTTGTGGAATGCATGGGGTGATGAGAGACCCTTCATACAGTTTGTATTAGTGAAGACTAGTGAGTTTGTACCCAAAAGGTCTTCAAAGTCTAAGGGGCTCAGGTCTAAGAGATGGGAGCAGGGTCCAGCGCAGTATGCCAAGAACATTCCTCCAGAGCGGCAGAAACGCATGGTGAAGAAGGCCTTCCGCAAACTGGAAAAATTGCAGAAGGCAGGAAGTTCAGATGGTTCAGAGGAAATTGACAAAATGGTGCAACTTATCATCTCCCAGGATTTTACCATCCGACAGCAACTCCACAAGATACGGGAACTGGACCTGGAGCTCGAGCTTGTGGAGCAGCAGCTGAGAGAAAGCTCTCTCCTTGATTCTGGACTCACTGAGAAATCCAACAGCCAAATGCTTTCCTTGCCCATATTCCAGAGTGAGGAACTGCAGGAATACCTGTATACCAGTGATGGTATTGCACAACTGGACGAACAGGTGCTCAGACATAAGGAACTCATCGATGAGCTTTCTAGAGACATTGACCTGGAACTGAGGAAAGCTGTTTGCACATTCGACACTGAGGAACTTGAGGGGGCAACAGCTGCAAACCCTGCTTTGGAGTTTGACTCTATCTGTGCCCTGTCCACTGCAGAATCTTTAGAGCTGGATACCTTGCAGAGTGAGTTGGAGGCAAGTATGAAAGCAGGAATTTCTCTCCACACCCAAACCCAGGATCTTGAAAAGGAGCTTCAGCAGAACACAACATTGCTGCAGTCCAGGAACCAGGAGTACCAGCACCTTATTGCCCAGCTGACTGCATTGCAACTGGACGAATGTGCTGAGCCTCCTAACCCTGTTCACCTGAAGAGCCCAGTCAGACCTGCAACCTCTCAGAAGAACACAGGGACACTTAGACAGAAGCTTTCACCTAGTGATGTGACAGACACAGACTCAGACACTGGAATAAGCTCCACTCATAGTCAGGACTCTCTGTCCCCTTGCGTGGACAGTCCACCCCCCTTGGACACTGATGTCTAAATGATGGACGTGCAAATACACAGTACATTGCCCACTTTATCAGCTGGTCTTGATGAATAGGTGGTCTTAAGGAAGCTTTTTATAATTAAGCTTATTCATGGAAGCTCTTTATAATTAGGTCCTTGTTGACACGTCAGAAATTGTGATGCATTAATATCAATAGCAGTGAAAAATTTGCATTTATAATTTGACTCTCGTAAACAGCCTAGCTATCAAACAGGCACCAGTTATAGAAATAAAATCTCTTGTGTGAGCGGATAGTGGATGATAGTGGACATAATCAGCATCTCTATCAGCACCAATGACTTTTAGATAATCAGCTATGACGTTATGTGTTAACTTGTATATAATTTATTTTCTCTTGGACAAAAAGAGAACTTTTATAAAACTTTGCTTTTTATAAAACATACAGTACAAAGCTTTTAGACATATCTTCAGAAGACTGGACTTAGTGATATAAGCTTCACTATACACTATATGGCCACATGTTTGTAGACACCTGATTATCACACCCGTATATGGTTCTTCCCCAAAATGTTGCCACAAAGTTGGAAGCACACAATTATAGAAGATGTCTTTGTTTGCTGTACCGTTACAATTTCTCTTAACAGGAACTAAATGTTCCATTTCAACAAAATGCTAATTTTTCACAGCTGGTTTTTCTTTCTTTTTTGTACATCTTATTTATAAAAATGTATTTAAGGTATAGATATAATAAATATAAATAAAATAGCTAATAATTAAAAGTATAATTGTTTTATATTAAAACATACCACAGAATTGTATTTGTGTTAAACCTCTTCTCAGAAATTCGTTGTTGATTCACTGTATAAATCTTTTTTACATCATGTAGCCTGATTCATAAAGCGATGATATGAACTAATCGTTATTTGTACAGTAGACAATGTGACAAACATACACGTGATTAGAAATTCTTTAGAAATTTCTTTAGAAAATTTATTTATTACATAAATGAGCTTATTTTAATCACCCACAATTTCACTGATTCAAAATGTATTTTTACATAGATGAGGTTAAATTGATGTACATGTCAAATTTCCAGTAAACATCTTGGAGGATGTCGCCCTTTTATAACCTTAATACTATTTTTTTCTAATAAAATCACACAGTAAGATTGTGTAAACCTTCCTTTTTAGAATAGCCACTACACTATCATCACAGCCTCAGTGGAAACGAAACAGCACATGCCGCAGGAATGCAGCTTGACTCAGGTGTAATGATGGGGTAAGTGAGGAATTCTAATAGAAACCCCACCGTACACCTCTTCAGTCCAGGCCAGGAAAGAGATATTTGGGCTGTTTGGCATGAAGCAATTCTCTCATTTTCTTTGTCTTTGAATGTGCAACAGGCCAAGGCAATCTCATTAAAGTGCTATTTTGTTGCTATGTAATGTAATCTTCTCCTGCTCACTCACATAGGGACATGTTTTTTTCGGTTATCATGTACAATGTGTTCTCATAATAGGGGTGTTATAATGGTAATCAGAGAGCTCATCAAGATAATTACAACATCATGTATATTTTACATACAATGGATATAAAAATTTGACACACTCCTGATAAGGTGACAGGTTTTTGTGAATCTAAGATCATTTACAATGTATGAAAATTAAGTCTGAAATCTGAAATATTTTAGGAGGAACTTACACTAACAAACTTACAATAGCCTGGTTGCTCTGGTTGCATCTTCACAACATAGTACATCAGACCCCTGAAGCAAAGGTCTTCAAAGAGCTTAAAACAAATAGAATGTATCACTCGATGAAACGTATCAATCAGTAAAGGATTATAAAAGAATTAAATTATTAAATTAAATGTTAAGGTTAATATATATATATATATATATATATATATATATATATATATATATATATATATATATATATATATATAAATTGATAAATTGCCCAGAGGAATGAATGGTGCCAGCATAAATCAGAGATGGATCATCATGCCACCATTACCATGGCGACTTATTTCCCTCCACTGTGCCTTCAGGAGGAAGGAGAGGCCTGCCAGATGTCTGTTGTGTTGCAAAATGGCCATAATTACCTTGCTGAAAACGTCAATTACTGTTTCTCCCACTGCTGATGCGGTAGCTTCTCCAGCACTAACAATTACTTGATCCAAGTCTCCTAAATAGTCATTTTAGATTCCATTTTAAAGAAACGCTTCTTGTGTTGGACTGTAGCTGAAAGGAAATAGTAACATCGTCACAGACTAGGTGTGATGCAATACATGAAGAGACCCAAAACAGAGGTAATTGTTCACGTTTGTGCAATGTGTTTTGTTTTAAGCAGTTTTATCACATTAGATGAGCTAGTCATATCCCTAGCGAAAGACTTGCTGTTGCCCTAACCAACTGGAGATAACAGCAGATTTCATAGATGTTTGATGTGGTTTGCCTCAGGTGAGACGAGATAGGGATTGAGTGAGTAAGACAGAAGAGTCATGCTGGTTGAGGTCTTCATACTACATTAGCAAAGTTGAGTCATTCTACAGACGCATCTTTACACCCAGGAGCAACCACAAACATATTGGCCAAGTAGCAAACTCTTGAATTTCTTTTCCTATCTATTCCTTTGTTTAGATGTGGGTTTGATACAAAAGCAAGTTGTGTTAAATCCCACTAACCAGCGACTACAAATTAGCAAGACAAAAAAAAGCAAATTAATTTTCGCACGCATTCCCTTTAGAGCTCAGTAAAACAAATTTCCACCGTTACTCAAAAGCAATTCATTACATATGCATGAAGCATGATTATTAATTATTAGGGTTATGAAAAACACTAAAGCAATTCACTTCACAACAAGCCAATTTCTCCTTTGTTTGAACTTTATGATAACACACTGAGAGCTATAATCTTTTAATATCATGAGCAATGATGGATTTCATGTGCTACAATAAATTCTCTGACGAGAGACTGACCAAATGATGAGCCTCATGTCTCGGGAAATATTCCAGCCACCTTCAAATCGTTAATATAATTAGTAGCAGAGATCTAAAAATAAGTCAATTCAATTCCATTTTTAATACATACTGGATTAGGTAATTATATTTAATGGGCAAACATCTGTTTTAAATGGTAGCTGGAATGTTTGATGTCAGAGTTGTTAAAAATAATCAATACCTAATTACATGATTCTCAACTACAGAAAATAAGATTTATGGGCACTTGTGGTATAATAGGGTGCTAGAGGAGACATAAAACATGCCATTACAGTAAATGCATTCATTTTTTTTAGTACTATTCAATAGGTTTAACACAGCATGGGTATAAATTTTGTGCGTCAAGTATGTTTGAAAAAATATAACATAATAATGCACGTATATTGAACTGCTGTTTCATCTTGTGAATCCTACACAAGAACTAAGAGAGTCAGTGAGGTGAGGAGAACCCACTGGATTAAACGACGCTGGCATGCCTGAACAACACCAGCTTCAGAAGGCAATTGACTCAACCCTAAACACTGTTAGAAGAGATGCCATCAGGCACAAAGCTATAAATTTTGTGGTAATTAGACAAAAGTCAGGACATGCAGTCATCTGAAAACAATAATAAAATCTTTCTTCCTCATTCCATATTATTTAGATCTAGGTAAGCTTGTTATTTATCTAAATCTATAATAGGCTAGACCCATTTTAGACTTATAATTTATTAACATAAACAAGGAAGGCTGAGAGAGACACATGACCAAAGAGAAAGTCTTTTTAGCAGCATTAAAGATACATTTAGAGTTCAGGCTGAACCTGTTCCTTAAACTATATTTAATCATCCAGAGAAGAAGATTTTTGGTAATAAGTATGTAATACACATGATGGTTTTGATTAATTCTGGCAAATACACCAAAAAAAAAAAAAAACTTTAAATTGGGGTTCAGGTTTTCTGCTTTTTATAGAGCTTGCCATCTCATGCAACTTTAACAAACCATAAATGAACCTGTTTCAGCTTTTCCTAGGCTATGTTCCTTTAAAGATCTTGTTGAGTAAAGAACCATTTTAACCAGCATGGTTTTTAAAACAGTCAGTCTGCATGAATATGTCTAAAACCTTACTAGTTAAGTGTGATTTCCTCACAAAGTGAATGTGGCACTTTGTTCAATTTGGATAGTGATGTGCATCCAGATGATGTTTTTCCAGCTGTTCTGTCACAATCCAAGGCTTTCAGAGCGGATATGGAGGCCACAAGACACAAAGCACTCATCAGCAGTAAGAATCAGAAAGCCAAACTGGAATTCACAAAGAAATACAGAGCCATAAAATCTCTGGAACCAAGTTTTAACATCTACCAAAGTGATGGAAAGTGTGGAGAAAGACAAGATCTGTTCATGATCGAAAAAGTACAAGCTCATCAGTCAAGCATGGTGATGGAAGTGCGGTGGTTTGGGCTTAGATGGCTGCTTCTGGAACAGACTCAGTAATCTTTACTGATGACGGAGCACATGATGAAAGCAGCAGAGTGAATTCAGTCTACAGAAACATTCTGTCTGTCAAATTTCCGGAGAAATGTTTCTACTCTAATTGGGGGGGAATTGCATCATGAAGCAAGACAATGATCCAAAACACACTGCCAATACAGCAAAGGACTTTATAGGGGGAGGGAAGTGGAAGGTTTTAGACTGGACAATCATCAAAATGAGCATGCATTTCACATCCTAATGAAAAGACTGAGGGGCGAAACCCCCAAAACAAACAGCGACTGAATAGAAGCTGTGTGTACAAGTCTGGAAAAGCATCACAAAAGAACAATGCAACCGTTTGGTGATGTCAGTGGATCACCTGCTTGATGCAGTTATTGCAAGGAAAAGAAGACTATAAAAGAAGACTATTTGAATCTATTCCTATAGTTTGCTCACTTGGGTGGTCAGGTTATTCAACACTAGATGCAAATATTAGGAAATGAAAGCTGATTTTTTTTTTATTCATTTTGCATACGTTTCTCATTCTTTGTATTCTTTGTAGAAACTATTCTAGATTCTATCTTGTACTTCTGTCAAAATAGATAAAACAATTCCTGCAATATTCCAATGTTAAGTATGAAAAATGAATCCCACTCATAGTGATCTATTAGGGATATCATACAAACGGATTAAACAGATGTTGTGCCCTAAAAAGATATAAAAAGGAGGCAGTTTTTTTTTTTTGTTTTTTTTTTTTAAGAAAGCTTGTAAGAAAGATTCACAGTCTGTTTGACGATGAAGATGTGCATCGTGGCTGTGATGCCGTGGGCCACAACAAACCAAATCACTCAAGCAGGAATTTTTACTTTCATGCGGGTGTGAGTGAGTTATCAGATATGAAGTTTAAATAAAGACCAAAGTATGTGCAGTGGTCTTTAGTAACTGCCTGGTCAGGATCAGGGTGGGTTAAAATTAGGCTTTTTAGATTTTGGGAAATATAACCAAGTGTATTTGTTATAAAGTATACTACCAAGAGTATAGTGGTTAGGTTTTAATTACCAAAAAAAAGGCCACACCCATATCAGATTTAAAACCTGAATTACAGTCTAAATATTTGAAACACTTAACAGATACAGATAAAGAGAACAGCATTGTGTTACACCCATATAATCTTAGTATTGTTTCCAAGTTCATTATGCATTTCTCATTTTATATGTCAGTTTTCTTCACAAAGCATTTAAAACACACATTGATTTATACTTGACCAACGAGTGTGTCTCAAACAACTTCTCTCTTAAGATTTCTTAAGACCTGGGTGTGTGAAAACTGATATTCTTTCTCTGCTTTTCCGCCGTTTAACTCAACAAAACACGGCTAAATAAAAGCACAGAGTGAATGGTACTAATACTACTTCCTGCACCAAAGTACATTCACACAAATACACACATTACACATGCATACACAACATATGAATTGTGTGTGTGTGTGGGTTTGTTTGGACTTTTTCCCTTTTTCCAGTGGAAGCAATGGTAAACTTCAAAAGCACCGTTATTTATCCCCTATAATTGAACAAACTGAAAATGGACATCAGAGGGTGTCCTAACCCTCCCCAGGATTCTCTTTAAAACTGATAAATCTCCCCTTGCGCAGTCATGCAAAAAAAATAAATGCTCCCCCACCCCTGATAAATGCTGTCATAATGTATTCCCAAAACAATTCCCAACAGTAAGCAAGTAAACAAACAGTGATTGTCACCATAACAACAAGGGGTGTGGAGACTCATAGACATTTCAGTAGATAGTGTATATATATACTGTATATATATATATATATATATATATATATATATATATATATATATATATATATATATATATATATATATACTGTATATATATATATATATATTGGAATACGTGCATATATACACCTCTTGGGTGGTCTTAAATAGTCTGTATATGAAAAGTATATGTATTGCTCTGGCACTGTGCTGTCGGATCTGTGAATCTGTGACACCTTCATAGCTCAGCAGCACAATCGCTTCTTTCATGTTTAATGTCTCTCTCTATTCCTATGTTCCAACTGTGCACATATTATTACTGTTATTTGTGTTTGCTCTACCACAGGTGTTCACTCAGCTTCATCAAACAGCCTTTCATTATGGCCAAGCTGGTCTGCAGAGCTCTCAGAGGGAGGTGAAGGGGGCAGGGACAAAAAACCTGAGATGTTTGTTAAGCAGAATCCTATGCTCACTTATGTAGAGCACAGAGTAGAGCATGGAGTATGTAGAAGACAGAATATTACAGTACGTGTTCATCACTTGAAATAATGAAGGACCTAAAGGTTAAAGTTTTCTCTGTTTCTCCTTCAGCTCCACAAGCTTTCATTACATGTCTGTGTTCCTGATTAGTTTCTCATACAAGAGCTGCACTCAGTGACTCAACCTCTGTAATTCCCCGTGACCTCATGCCCTGCCAATTTTCTCCCTTAAGACTCTGGCTGTTGGTATGTACGTGTTGAAGACTTTGATTGCCTTTGTCTCAATATGTTTTTAAATCAGAACCAATCAGTCTAAATCCCAACCTCGTCTCATTCTCATTCATTCAGCTCCCTTATTATTGTGGCCATGTTGTAACATTGATATTAAAATTTTATGTAGATAAATGTAATTTCTTCCCATTGATATTCACAATTCTCCTGATATAACATCTAAATATTAGCTGTAGCATTTACCATCTTTAACCACTTGTCTCTGTAATACAAGTACTTTATTCAGGTTACACCCCTCTCATCTTCTTACTGTTGCAGTAAGAGTAAATCTCTCTGGTTTTTTTGTTTGTTTGTTTGTTTTTGCAAGATTTTTTTTCTTCAACTTCCTTCCATACTTCTTCCCTTTCTGTATTTTCCTTTCTTCCTTCCTACCACATTTCATTCATTTATTTCTTTATTTTATCCACTAGCTTATTCCTGTACTCTTTTCTTCCTTCTTTCCTTCTTTCCTTCTTTCCTTCCTTCCTTCCTTCCTTCCTTCCTTCTATCCTTCCTTCCTTCCTTCCTTCCTATCTTTTTATAAACCTTTTCCTTTATTCTTTCATACTAACATCCTTCCTTCTCTGCTTACATCATGTATTCCTAAAGTAACTTCCTTCCTTCCTTCCTGTCTTTTTATAAACATTTTCCTTCATTCTTTCCTAACATCCTTCCTTCTTTGCTTACATCATTTATTCCTAACACAATTTCCTTCCTTCCTTCCTTCCTTCCTTCCTTCCTTCCTTCCTTCCTTCCTATCTTTTTATAAACCTTTTCCTTTATTCTTTCATACTAACATCCTTCCTTCTCTGCTTACATTATGTATTCCTAAAGTAACTTCCTTCCTTCCTTCCTGTCTTTTTATAAACATTTTCCTTCATTCTTTCCTAACATCCTTCCTTCTTTGCTTACATCATTTATTCCTAACACAATTTTCTTCCTTCCTTCCTTCCTTCCTTCCTTCCTTCCTTCCTTCCTTCTTTCCTTCCTTCCTTCCTTCCTTCCTTCCTTCCTTCCTTCCTTCCTTCCATCCTTCCTTCCTTCCTTCCTTCCATCCTTCCTTCCTTCCTTCCTTCCTTCCTTCCTTCCTTCCTTCCTATCTTTTTATAAACCTTTTCCTTTATTCTTTCATACTAACATCCTTCCTTCTCTGCTTACATCATGTATTCCTAAAGTAACTTCCTTCCTTCCTTCATTCCTGTCTTTTTATAAATATTTTCCTTCATTCTTTCCTAACATCCTTCCTTCTTTGCTTTCATCATTTACTCCTAACATAATTTCCTTCCTTCCTTCCTTCCTTCCTTCCTTCCTTCCTTCCTTCCTTCCTTCCTTCCTTCCTTCACTTTAGAATGCATCTGTTTTTGCATTCTTTCCTTATTTACTACCTTGCTTCCATTTCCCTTTCTTCCTTCTTGTTGTTTTATACACCAGTTAAGGAGTAATCTCATCTTATTGATATATACAATTCATTATCTTTGTAATCATATCTTTCTTTGTAGTGCTAAAGTAAAGAAGCATTAATATTCTTGATGCAGAGCCCCATGTCTGTGTGTGTGTGTGTGTGTCACAGACTGTTGACGCACACGCACAACACTGCAGCTCTTGTGACAGCACACTCATACAGAAATGTTCATGATGAGGGCTTTGAATGGTTGGCCGGAGCAGGGCTTGAAGTGCAAACTATTGAGGGCCACTGGCAGCTGTGTTAGATCTTGCATGGGGAACCTTTGATCACCCACAAGCCCCCACTCTCCTTTCTCAAAGCTCTTTCAGGCTTCCTGTACAACATGGTGGCAATAGAACTAATCTTGATTCACTTCCCCATCAGGTTCACTT
Source organism: Hemibagrus wyckioides (assembly GCF_019097595.1). Classification (NCBI taxonomy): domain Eukaryota; kingdom Metazoa; phylum Chordata; class Actinopteri; order Siluriformes; family Bagridae; genus Hemibagrus; species Hemibagrus wyckioides. The sequence continues at coordinate 19,384,077 of NC_080713.1, forward strand.
TGAAGATCCTCAGCATGTCTGTGAGATTAATCTGATTTGATGTTCATTTCCAGAAAGCCTCTTTCCCACCCGCACCCTGTTCTTGACACACCACCATCACAACAAATATATATCTGCACCAATCACTAGATTTCAACTATTAGAAGAAGACATTTGGTCATTCCAAAGTCTGGCACAATCTCATTTCTGATGAGTAATTAGTAGGATCCATTACTGCTTTGGAATGGACAAAACAAAGCAGAATATTTCAATTCAACATCAATTCATTTTTAAAAACAGATACATTCACAGCTTTACAGAAGAAACAGATTTAAATGTAGATTCACACCCAGGATGTACAAAGCAGAGACAAGAGTGGGAAGAAGACCCCCTGTATGATGACATGATGAACCAGACGAAAAAGGAAACCTGCCTTCTTCGGGGGTAAAATACTCATGATAAATAAGCACACATTAGAGAAAGGAAAACATATTCTAAATGGATTACAAAACATTTTTGAAACAAGATACTCAGAGTGGATTTATTTTGGAACAGTTTCAGCATGTCCTTTTTAAATATAATTAAAATCTCCCAGGATTCATTGGCGAGTCCAGGCCTGCATTCCTCACTCTCATAACTGCATCCTTTTCCCGTTTACTATCACTTCTATGTTATATGTCTGAATATAAAGTAAATGTATAAAATAATCTGCTATTTTAAAGGGTTAACAAAAAATAAGGGCTTACTGGCTTTTCCTCAAAAATAATAATAATAATAATAATAATAATAATAATAATAATAATAATAACAGCAACAACAACAACAACAATAATAAATACTTGCATTTTAATAGTTTATAAAAATGTGTCCAGCAGAAAAATGTATAATTAAAAAATAAATCAAATTTACCCAATTATGTGTGTCAGTTGAAAAAGAGGTGACTAAACTTCATAGGCTTGTCTGTATATCATGTTACTCTTCTTAATTTCTTCCCCCCAAATTGATTGGTAGGGGTTTTATACGATGCATTATTGTGTTTCTTAGACACCTCTCTCTCTTGCTCTCTCTCTGTGTGTGTGTGTGTGTGCAGGAAGTGACTGAAGAATTTAGTTTTCTTGTTTGTTTATAGATTCGGTGTTCGGATTTCCAAACCATTACTATTCCAAAGATATGACATGCATGTTTATCTTTAAATCTGGGCATAGATTTAAGCAGTGTGTAAAATGTTTAAGGACTGCTTAATGGACTTTGTAATAAAAGTAAAATCTAGTGACATGGTTTAAGTGATTTACAGTGATGTGTGGAAGATATGATCTAGGCTTTGCTTTTCAGGAATGTGAGCCAGTGCTTAATAACAATGCATGAAGTATTTTATCAAAACATTATTCAATGGTGAAATGTTTTTCATACAAACAAAACAGTTGGTGTATCATATTTTAAAGGGCACATTCCAGACGATTAAGCATGTGCAGGCCTCCGTATCAGTGAGCTGATAATGCACTGGCGTTTACGAGTCTCTTTCCTTCGGCTTTTGTGCCCTTGCTGGGTGTTGCCTTCCTCTGGAGTCAATTGTGAGCATTTCCTGTTGAAATCTTGAAATCTGGTTCCTGCCTGACAATTTTAAAAGTACAGAAATTACCATTAACTGAGATATTCAGGGTAAAGTGTGTACAATCTGAGAAGAATATTAGAATATTGAATAAAAGTCTAATTTTTAATGAATTTATTTTAAAGTATGTGTACTTGACTTGAGTGTTGAATTCACCTTCTTCTTTTGGCTTTGACTTAATACATTTTTTTCCATGACTATTTCCTAACTTCATTTTCTAACTCTACTTCAAAACATGTCTCTGTTGCAACATTATAAGATGCCTTTTTAGTATTAGACCGCTGAAAGTATTTGATCTAAATCCCTAATGAATCTAAACTTGAGAATTGAGAATTAAAATTGAGCTGACAAATATCACTGAAATCTTACATACACTTTGTAGTTATCAGTCCTGCCATTTTTTTTTAACAGCTAGCTATTAGCATTCAAATAATTTTTATCATCACAGTTTTCATGCTAGCAAACATCTGAGAGTTTAGGGGAAAAAGTTGTTGTTAGCCTTCGATAATGTTTCCTTCCATTCCTTAATAGTTGGTGAAAAGCACATTAATTTAACGTCAGTAACTTTAAGACTGACATGTTTTTGTGAATTTTATTTTTAAATGAATAGTTGCATTTTTAATCACCAGTACATATTAATAGATATGTTTAATCTGTAAATAGTTTAAATAACCATAAAGCAACTTGCATGCTGCCGCATAACTCCAGCATCTTCTATAGGATTCTGAGCTCAGGTTACTGTCTGTGTGGAGTTTTGCATGTTCTCTGTACGTCGTCCAGGTTCTCTGCTTTCCACATCCCAAAAAATGCAAGTAGGTGGATTTGCTACTTTTAGTTGACCCCCAGGCATAAATGAGTGTGTGTGTGTGTGTGGTGCCCTGAGATGGACTGCTGTGTATACTCACCTTACACCTAGTGTTCCCACAGTAGGCTGTGGCTGGGCTGTAGATATACAGCAACACTGACTAGAATAATGCAGTTCCTGAACATTAAATGAATTAATTTGAATTCATTCATTCATGATTAATCAAAAAAACTTTGTGGTTTCATGTGCTAAATCCAGCTATGTTCAGGTGATTGCTAACATGAGCTACGGCATATCTCATTTCAAGTAAAAAGTTCAGCCAAAGGTTCAATAATAACAGAGACATTCCTGGCTTGCATGTGCTATACAGCTCCCTGGAGGTGAGGAATAACTTGTAACAGGGTTGGAAAGTGACCTGATATTCTCTAACGCTAGAATGGAAGAGTAGCTCACATTCCTGCAGGATTTCTCTGCATGCATTTCTGTCATGTATTCTTTACAGCTGAGTAATAGCTCAGATCTCCAGAAATAAGTGGAACGATCCGGGTTCATTGTATATCTGCATGCCTTTGGCTGAAAAAGAACACATTGGTAGTATTATTGGATCGAAGATGATGTTGAGTAAAGATGGTGGATAGTTGCATACCACTAGGCTTTGCATATGTTTTTTTGGTTTAATTTATCTAGCGCAAAGGGGGCAGAGCATGAAAGTAAGCAAAAAGCTAGCAGAAAAGATTCATTGCTGTATGCTTGGTGATTGTGATTCATTATAATGAGATATCCCACAGGTTTGCATTAGTCCATAACACTCTGTCAGTATGGATGGAGGGAAGAAGCTGAAAACATCACTACCTAGATCTGAACGATCTCATCAGTCATCCACCCATGATTTCACATTTATATGTTGAGGCAATTACCATTCAAACATAATGAAAAAAACCCATGCAGTCCTAAAGATATCAGACTCCTGATCTTAATCCACCTTCACAGCACACAATTCTTATTCAGGTGCATATCTGACTGATATTGTAAATCAGGCATCCCCACGGAGCTGGTTTCAGTTCTTGCAGCAGGCAGGAAAGTTATGGGTATTAGTTTAGTATAATATATCATCAGTGTTTAATTCTGCATATTATGAACAGGTTTTGAAATGTAATTACTGAAGCAGAATGGACTGTCTGCTGAATAAGATGTCTGTCACAAAGCTGAGCTCCCACTTGAAAATCTGGAGTTACTCTCCTCCTAGAGGACTGCAAGGACAGGGGATTCTACAAGCAGTATTATAGTAAACCTATTATAAGCAGCTCTTTGAAAATGAAAATGAAGTCAATCAAAATACATGATATGGTGATATACACAACAGCATTTTAAAGGTGGTGAGTCCTGCAAACACACAAAAATGCACTTAAAAGCCTTAAACTTCCCATTTTTTATTCACTTATTCACCATAAAGCATATTATTCACCAAACTTATACAATTCATTTAACTATAACTGCTGTAATAATAATAATAATAATAATAATAATAATAATAATAATAATAATAATAATAATAATAATTTTATTATTATTATTATTGCATGTGTCACATATATGCTGTTAAATTCCAGCACCCCAATGCAAAATACCTTCCAGGTTCAACCATGAATAATTCATTAACTTCAGCTCTATTATTAGGGAAGATGTATAGTTATAACCCCTAAAGGGTTCTTTTGTTTGTCTCTCAGTGGGAACCCTTTAAAGGGTCCATATAGAACCATAAAACAGACTGTTTACTTATCTGAATCCTTTTTTGGACTCTAAAACCCTTTATACCCACAGATCCCTTAAGGAGTCCTTCTCTTTTTTTTCGTTCGATTTTCCCCAGTGCCTGCAAATTCTTGCCCACCAGCCACCACTCCCCTATCATACAACAGCTACCAGCAGGGGAAGGTGAAAGCTAAGACAGGTTTCCTCTCAGACATGTGAAGCCAGTCAGCCACAGCTTATCAAACTGCTGCTCATGCTGTGCAACAGGGCAGTGCTACCTACCCTCTTCCACATATATGATTTTACAAATGTTCACGCCTGGATAGTGTCACTATGACTATATGCCATCACTCCCACCCAGTGAGCATGGCTAAATTTTTTCGCTTGACTCCCAGACTCCTAGCATGGTTTTGGCAATGTCAGGCACCCTGTCAGTTTGAACTTATGATCTCCCAATGATATTTTTTTTTTAAAAAATGCTGCAAAAGAACATAAAAATTAGACAATTTTTCTTTTTTTTCCTCCCATTTCTTTCATGTTAGAAAAGATTATATCTAAAACAAAAATTTCATTTTCTACAGGTTTCTAAAGGTAGAAATCTATCCTTCAGATATCCTTCTATCAGGAAGGCTTTGAAGCAGACCTGAGCTAGGAAACTAAAAACCTGTATCCGTCAAAAGAGTCCTTGAACAACACTTTGTGCTAAGAATGTAGACCTTTCTTTTGATAATATTAAGGAGACCTGATCCTACAAACAATATGAAAAAGTTTTTCTTTTTGATCAGCACTGCTACAATAGGATGTATGTATTTTAAGTAAAATCAATCAAATATTTGAAATAAATATTTCAAATATTTGCTAACTGACCTTTGCAGAGCAAATACCACATCCAGTGGGAATGTGCTTGTGATATATGGATGTGTGGACGCTTAAAGACGCTTCCTGTCTGACCGAGCGTGGAAATGGCAGACACTCTGTGTATAATGCACACAGCTGTCCTGAGGGGATGAAATATGAGCAAAAATTTTATGTTCTGTCTTTTGTCCAATAGTTTTGGCATCAGCTCCTGTTTTTTGCTTGCCTTGGCTGGGGCTGAGTTTGATGTGCCTTTGTGTTGGAGGATGATGTCAGTGAGGTTAGTGGGAACACCTGCTGGATTACGCACAGTGTTGTGGCATGAGGGCAAAGAGGTCGAGATACCCCCTCCTGGGAGTCCATCTGAACACTAGTGTGTGTGTGTGTGTGTTTGTGTGTGTGTGTGGCATCCCAAAAGTGGCAGTGTGCTTCCTGTGCTTTGTGGATCTGTCTAGCTATCCTGATCACTCCTGCTCACAATCAGGGAGGCTGCACTTTCGAGTGACTGCTTTCATTTCATCAGGAAACACCCTCCATTGTTCCTGCTGGGTGGCTCTGGTATGTGATAGAACATAATGATGAGTTCTGAGTGGGGTTTGAAGTCAACCACTCTAAATATTGCAGTCTTAGGGAAATAGTTGGGCTCTGTTAAAAACAAATCACATTAAACGATTTGAAAATTAACCTTACTCCATCTTTAAATGTAATAAAATTTGAAGTTGAGTTTTTTAGAGGAAACATCTTTCAACATCATCATCATCATCATCATCATCATCATCATCATCACAAAAGTCTATTTTTACACAGGTTAATGTTTACATGACCTACATCTACCCTCTACTACTTCTGTCTTGGGTTTCTTATTAATATGACTTGGTGAGTGGAAATAAAAAGCTCTTGCTTGAAATCTTTTCTCCTAATAAACACCATTGTATCTGCACTTGCATTGTCCCAGTGTGACATGTGAGAGCAGCACTAACTAAGTCACTAACCCAGCAACATCTCACAAGAATCACCACTAAATTCACATCATAATAACTAAACACTTCCCAGGTACTTCAATATTAAACATATTAAAAGTATCTCAGCGTGGAGTTTTCCTGTAAAAGATTGATAATGTCAAATGAAAGCCACACGTTTTCTTTTCCCTTTACACAGTCCCAGCTGTTCTAGGAAAACAAGTCTAACCTCACCTTTACTTATATACAGCTTCCCTGCTCAGCCAAATCCCTTCTGTCACCTCTCTGGAATCTAACTTTCCCCCTGAAGCAGTTTTCCCACCTGCAGTGAAGGGAATCACGCATCTGTATCTAGGTGTAACCTGAAAAACATGTGATTTATGTGTGAGATCTGATTTTGAACGTAACAGAGTTTTCAAACTGTTGTGTTTCAGTGAATTTTTCCTTCAGTAGCAATTATTCCTAGACTGGGTCAGGTTTAAGATGTTAACATCTCTTACACTGAGGATTTGCTCAGGCACAGAATACATGCCTTCTAGTGTCTGGAGAAATAAAGAAATAGAGCAGTGGAATTTAAAGACAAGGATATTGTCTTCTGTTAGATTTAGATTTTTATTTTGTAATTGTTTTATACTGTATAATCACACATACAACTGAATTAGAGCTTTTTGGACTATTTCCCACTAATTAACTGTGGATTATAGTTGAATATCTCCACATAAGAGCTCTTCTCAACCTTTAGGTTCTGTAAAGCACAACATACTGCACTGTACATCAGTATATGTTTATCATAGCATCATTAAGTGCAAAAAAAAAAAAAAAACATGCACAGCTGGCACAGAAAATGGTTATGTCTAGAAACTGTCTTTTCTAAACTCAAGAGTCTCCTGTGTAGACTTAAAGGCAGTTCAACCCGAGGCTGAAATGGGAAGTCCTTGTTTTGACAGTTTAGGAAGGACGACTTTGTTCTTTCTTATCTCTCACTTCTCAGCAATCCACCACACACACACACACACACACAAACACACATACACACTCACACAGGCACCCATACACACACAGAGTGAGGCTTTCATGTGCAACACACAGAGGTCCTCAGGTGCAAGCTTTAAGAAGGATCTTCTGGGTATAAAGTTATTTTCAAGAACTTATTTAACTTTAATGTGTTAATCACTAAAAATGGCTTAGAGGTAGAGAAGAGAAAATAAATCTTTTTGAAAATGGTGTAGTATTATATTGTTGTAGTAGTATTAGTAGTATAGTTGCTGTATACTATCTATACAGTGTCTTATCAAAAAATCTGAATTCTTAGCCCATCATGTCAGTTTTCTTTTTGCTTCCGGAGATATTGTGCTATTTTTTACTAAGGTAAAGTAGACTTCATATGAAACATATTACAGCCTGGACCAGTTTTCACCTAATACTGTTGAATAAAAGGTGTAAAGGAGATGAAAAAGGACAACGGCAGCTCCGGGCTATGTGGAAAGTTAAAAATGTTCAGCCTCTTTACTTTGAGAATATAATTCACATCATGAAAGGTTAATTTTAGGTTTTGGTTTCATAATAAGTTAAGCCTAAATCTGGCATTTCAAGCTTAATCCTGTATTTCATTCAGTCATTTGTATTTGTATATTGTTTCCTTCTTCAAACACATGGTGATCAAAGACATACAAATGCGAACTGAAATAAACAAGCGCTGAATTTCATTCCACAATCATTTAAGTACACTGAGCTCTCATTCGTGTGGGTCACTACCATTTTTTTAGTCATGCATGAGTTAATCCCAGTTGAAAGCATCCAGGTACAAAATGTACACCTGTGAAGAGCTACAAGCAAACAGCTTGCTTTCACTTGAAAGCTTTATAGGTTTATAGCTTATTAGGAACCCAAGAACGCTTCCATGACTAGGTAAAATGATCTTCATGGCAATTATATGGAAAGCCGTCTATACTGTAGAGCTGTGATTGTTAAATATTTGCTGTCTGTGATAGTTCTGTGTACTATGTAAGTATTTTCCAGATTATTCTGAAATATAATTGCAATTTGTATTGTATTTGCTGTTTTCTATGTATGGACTTAATTTAAAGGAAAATGCAAATCATGTATTGCTACTCGCATTTTTGTTTACACAAACAAGCAATGTCAAAATTTTAAATGGAATTGCAATTCAGTTTGCACACATTTCTAATGCCTTGCACAGAAGCCTCTCAAACAGTTCTGAGGTTGGGAATATACTATGGGGCATGTTTTTATTTCCAAGTGATGTCAGTCACAGTCGAAGGCTAAGGTGCTTTTTGGTGTGCTGAACAGACAGTTGTGCCTGTGAGAATGCACTGAATTTACAGCTTTCTAATATGACAGAATAGTCTTGATATATCTTTTCACAATATCTCATCACAGTATCTTTTATCTTTTGCTCAAGAATCAAAAACATGGATGGTTTCTTTAGGTATATGATGTTTAGTTAAAAGTTAAGTACCCTTTATTTGTCACATACACATTAATGCACAGTGAAATTCTTTCTTCATTAAGGGTTTGTGTCAGAGCACAGGGTCTGCTATGATGTAGTGCCCCTGGAGCGGGGGGGGGATGCATTGTTTAATGGGATATTTGTATTTTCTAAACATAAAGAAAAAGTGGTGTAAATATTATTTTTTTATAAATCTTGCCAAATCTTTCCAAATTTTCCTTGCATGATAATAAATGAAACAATGACTCAACAGATATATCACAAAAGAACTTTGAGTTTTACAAGTTAATGGTTTACTGGGTAGTATCTTTGTAAAATTGTTATTTCCTTCACTTTGTTTATCAATAAATATTTGCTTGGTGGAGTCCAAATGATCTTTTAGTCTAAATCCTTGACCAGTCTGTATATTCCAGTCTGTATATTCCAGTAAACTATACAATTTGGAGTGGAGACATTTTGAAATAAAGAACAAATTCACAGTAATTACCCTGAGGGAAACAAAGTTATCCAAATGAGGTATCAGAAGTATATCAGAAATAAAAGTTAGGCAAAATTTCAGTCTTGGCTGTTGACTGTAACTGGCGTCTCCACCAAATACACCAAATACGAACACACTCTATAGTATACTCTCACCCCAACAGGTTTCTGTGCAAGGCATCAGAAATGCACAAGCATAGGGATTTGTTATTCCATTTGATTTTTGGCAGCCTTCATATGTGACACAGAGGAAGCGAAATAGCAGATGAGGATAATTGCTATTGCTATTTTGATATGACAGGCTCATAATTTGTAAGCCACTAGAAATGCAATTGCAAATTGACTTTGCTTTTTCATTTGAATTTGGCAAACGCTTAATGTTCGTGTAAATGAAAATGCAAACAGTAACACACAATTCATGCATCCACTCAAATTCAGATACAACTTGCAGTTAGTTTTGAAAATAGTGCAGAAAATACTTCCATCTTTTACCGTTCAAATTTACATTTACATTTATGGCATTCGGCAGACGATTTTATCCAGAATGACGTACAAAAGTGCTTTGAAGTCTTCAGTCAATGAGTATATTAACACAGGTTCAATTGGTCACAGACTTAGGATTCCATCAGCCTACACACTGTGTTGGGAGGATTTTTTAAAAATACATCAACAATAAATAAAACAAACAGGGAAAATTAGAGCTAGCTTAAGTGTTTCAGGAAGTGATAGATCTTCATCCGTCGTTTGTAGACAGCCAGTGACTCCGCTGTTTGGACACTTAGGGGAAGTTCATACGACACTACCTCGGTGCCAGAACAGAAAAGAGTCTTGACATATAATGACCTCTTAACCTGAGAGATGGTGGGACCAGTCGAGCTGTGCTAGTAGATCGGAGAGCGAGTGCTGCAGTGTGAGGAGTACATATGTCTACATTTTTTAAAAATTCTGTAAGTCATTTTTTTAATGTATTTCTCAAAATAATGTATATATAACATCAGAACATTTATAGAATATAAATATATAATTTATAATAATATATATTTTGATGGATCATATGCCACACATCATTATATGGCTTCATGTCTGTGACCCTCACAAAGGTAAAGTATTGTGGTGGTGGTAGCTCAGATGGTTAAGGCTCTGGGTTGTTGACTGGAAGATCAGGGTTCAAGCCCCAGCTGCCACCGCTGGACCGTTGAGCAAGGCCCCCAACCCACCCTGATCCAGGGGTGCTGCATCATCATGACCCCAAGCATGGGATATGCAAAGAAAGAATTTCATTGTGCAGTAATGTATATGTGACAAATTTTTTGTGACAAAAACTAATTAAAAAAACTAATTAAAGATGAAGCAATGCTACACAGTATGCCCTATCATCTATCATCAAACCTGAAATAAGTACTGCATCATAAATTGCCTGGAAAGGGTACTGAAATCCCTCCTCAGTGTTCAGTCCACATCTGGATTTCCATTGCTTAACTACTGGAGTCCAACAAGATTCAAGATTTTTATTTTTCACCTACACAGTATGCAGCTTGCAGTAGAATGAAAGCTGGGCTATTCCTCCTCGACTATGCATATAAATTATATAAATTTATTTTAAAACATGAATGTATAGAAATAAGAAGAGGTAATAGAATGTGATGTTCAACATGTAACATGTTGTAATGGTTCAGAATGTAGAAACATTACGGAAGGTAATCACTTCAGGTGAGTTACATGTAGTAAGAACAAACAGAGCACATTGTAGCATGCTTCCTCTATTCCCTATTGCATTCACATGAAGTCACCAGGTCACTTCTCTCGCTGGATACACACTTGGAAAACCTTTAAAAATCCATATGCTGACATCAAATATACAAATATTATCACCGATACTGATGCTATGGAAGGATCATGAGCCCTTTACTATGCATAATGTATAGAAACTGCATGAGCCCTTCTCTCACCACTGCATTATCTGGAAAAAAAGATCAATTCTGTCCAGATGACAATGTCAATATTTATAAATCATGTTAACAAAGTCAGTTAATGATCGATAATCTGAAAATCTGAGAGTGTTCCATACTGCCAGTATATCTTGTTGTGACTGTAAGAACTGATTATGATGTTCTGTTTAACCAGATTTTACAGCATGCTACCAGCTTTCAACATGATTTAGCAGGGTTACAGTCACTTTACCAGCAAGATAAGAGGTTCAGTATGTGGGATATATACATATGGTATTCTATATTGTTGTATTACATGCCTACTTAACACTGTGAATCCACCCAGAAAACACTCGCTTACTTGATGTTTCTCATCAATTTGGTGTTGAAACAAGCTTTGTAAACTCTCACAAATCTAAACCTAGAGCTCCAATAAAAAAGACCATGGTAACTAGTTTTCATATTGGTAACATGTCCAAGAACATTAACAAATTTCATGAATAAAAATAATGCTTTCATGGAAAGCACCAGCTTCTAACAAAAATTACCTCAGGAAACAATTTGCTCTTTAAACACCTAAAGGATTCATGGCAAATCCTTACATTCCTCAGACTTGTAAGCACATAGCGTTCTTATTAATTACACTGTAGTTACTGAATAATTCATAGTAGTTACTGAATAATATGCTTTAAGATAAATCATTGACAAATAAGCCAAGAATTTTACGGACAACCGAGCACAGTCCCAAGAGATGAGTGATTCATGAGTCACAGAGAGTCACAAAATAGGATACTGGAACATATAATTTTCTCTTTTTATTCAATAGCTTAAATGCATTTTATGACACTGCATTTTTCTTCTTCTTCTTCTTCTGCTTCTTCTTCTTCTTCTTCTTCTTCTTCTTCTTCTTTGTCTGCTATTTATTGCCATTGTCACTGTCTTTGTATTTCTTTGTTAGTTGTTGGTCAGTTGTCAGTCATTCAGGATGCTTTATATATATATATATATATACATATATATGACATATGTAAATCTCTTGCATGACATTTTACAGGCATGTTTTTACATAGCTTTTAATTTTACATTAAGCTGGAAAAAAGATTTGTATGCACAAGATTTGTGTGAATACTTATTCCAAACCAGGAATATTAAATTACATTGAATCTATATTTTTAAATCCCTGGCACAAGTTAAGAATTTTTGGAAAGGTCTTTCTATTGGTCTTTTCAAATTACTGAGTTCATATAACCAGGCTGATACAACTGTAGAGTTTTTAGTATCGTTCAATACTATGGTAAGAAATGCTCAGTTTAGCTGAGAGAACAAAAAGCAGATTATGATTAGTTTATGAAATGAAGGTAAGACAACCTGGAACATTTCTAGAGTTTTAACAGTTTCTTCTTTGAATGCTGCTGTAAAAACCAACAAGCAGCAATATAACTAAACTGGTTCTTATGCTGAAGATAATTACATCAGAGTCACCTGTCTCTTAAACCCAATTAAGAAGGATTCAGAGTGAAGGAGGCATCAAGTGCTCAAAACTCCTTCAGGAAGGTTAGAAGAGCATCCCAGGTGTCTACCTTATGAAGCTGGTTAAGAAGTGTCTATTTTGAAGACTCTTAAATGTTATGTTCGATTTGTTCAGCAGACTTCCACCTAGACTTTCTTCATGATTTCTTCATTGTTATTCTAAAAGGTTTAAAAGTAAAGGATAAAAAAAACTCTTCATGGTGAATCTTGTCCTTCACTGGCAGTCACAGTTACAGTCACAAATGCAAGTTGGTATTTCATGTCTGGAGCTCTAGCTGGCAAAAGACAAAGGTTTAACATGTTGCTGTTACTACAAGGGAAGGCTGCTCTTTCTGATCCTTCAGGAAAGAGTCATCCCTGTCTTTTAAAAAAGGCACCATATAACAGAATTGGCATTTACTGCTGCTTTCAGTAATTATTATGCTTAACCTTCAAGCCCGTGAGCCACAAAGCAATATCCAATAACACAACAATTATATTTGAATAGAGATCTGGATGTTTGGCCGCTAGACACACTGATGGTCCAGACCAAAAGATTATATAGCATTGTACATTTTCCCAAACTATTATTTTTTTTCTCCTAATCACATTGCTGTAGGTTGGCAAAACAGCATAATACTCATCTCCTTAATATAATCCTACTGATGAATACATTTATTATGTTTTAAAAGGGGCATGCCGCTCAGATTGGTTTCATTTTCGCAACTGGGCATTAAAGTTAACAAACCATCAATCTGCACTCTTCTTAACGATATCCAGAAATTCTTGGTTGAATTTCCGGCCTTATCCCATCCTTAGACATAGGCGATCTCCAGGGATTTTCACACACAACAGTCTTTAGAGTTTACTCTTAGAATGGTGCAAAAAACATCAAGCGAGTGTACACTATTGTACTGTCTGTTTTGCACAAGTTTACACATATGTATTTTATGTGAACTGTGCAAATTTACTTCTTCTTTTGTTCTATGTTATTTTATGTAGCTCTGGGTTTTATGTAGCACCAGGGACCTGGAGGAACTTTGTTTTATTTTACTCTATACCGAACCAGCTCTATATGCTTGAAATGACAATAAAAACTTCTTGCCGGACTGACATGACTAATAAGAGAGGTCAGAGAAAAATGGATAGATTGGTTCAAGCCAGCACAAAGGTTACAATAACTCAAATAACCACTTTGTTAATCTGTAGTGAGTTGTTCTTATCTGACAGGAGTGGAAACCAATTTGGTCTTGTGCTGTTCTAATACATCCAACCCAAGGATTGATGTTTTGTGTGTTCTGAAATGCTATTCTCTTCACCACAGTTGTAAATAGTGCTTAATTTAGTTACTGTATGCTTTCAGAGTAATTCTGACTAATCTCTAGAGACTTTTGTATGTGAAAATTCCAGGAGATCAGGAGATTTATAAAATCTGATCACATTTTATCAATATTCTTATAGTAGATGTGAACATTACCTGAAGCTGCTTGCCTGTATTAGTGTGATTTTGCATGCACTGCTGCTATATGATTGGCTGATTAAATAATTGGATGAATATGTAGGTGTATCCAAATAAAGTACTCGGTAAATGCGTATAAAGTACACAATTGTATGCAATTTATATAAGATCATTAATCAGTTTTACACTGAAATAAGATGACATAATAGTACTTTGATGAATATAACATACTAACTGTACAAATTATATTCAGTTAATAAATCATCAGGCAAAATATAAAGTATATACATAAATATTAAGTGGAAAGACTTTTAAATAAAATGTGAGCAGTATATTAAATGTACCCAGTACAGTTGCTACTAATTCCTTGTTGGTTATGTCTTTATGAATTACAAAAATAGCTACCAATTTGGGAGAGTGTAGAATAACACTGACTAGAAAACTTTTTTTGTTATAAATGATTAATTTAATTTTCTTAATAGCAAACTAGCTTGTAATGTAGACATTGATAATTAGCCTAACATAAGATATCTTACCAGTTAATTTAGCTGTTTTTGCTCACACAAGGAATTATTGCATGGTAAATTTTTTTGTGAATGCCTGTTATTCTCACTGTAGTTGCAATGGTAGGTGTGGAGAAGGTTTATGTTACCCCAACTGAAGGCATTTTCACTGGCTATAATGATCACTGCAACAGGATGACATTTAGTAATCGGAGAATGCATTATGTGTTACCCCTATCAGAGAGAACATTCTGAGCACTGACAAATGAAGTGAAGTGACTGATGATCTCCTCATCATGGCACCTGTTAGTGGGTGGGATATATTAGGCAGCAAGTGAATATTTTGTCCTCAAAGTTGATGTGTTAGAAGCAGGAAAAATGGGCAAGAGTTTGATAAGGGCCAAAATGTGATAGCTAGATGACTGGATCAGAGCATCTCCAAAACTGCAGCTCTTGTGGGGTGTTCCCGGTCTGCAGTGGTTAGTATCTATCAAAAGTGGTCCAAGGAAGGAACAGTGGTGAACCGGCGATGGGGTCATGGGCGGCCAAGGCTCACTGATGCACGTGGGGAGTGAAAGCTGGCCCATGTGATGTGACAGCCTAACAGACGAGTTACTGTTGCTCAAATTGCTGAAGAACTTAAAGAATTTCTGATAGAAAGGTGTCAGAAAACACAGTGTATCACAGCTTGTTACGTATGGGGCTGCATAGCAGCAGACCAGTCAGGGTGCCCACGCTGACCCCTGTGCACAGCTGAAAGCGGCAACAATGGGCACGTAAGCATTAGAACTAGACCACGGAGCAATAGAAGAAGATGGCCTGGGCTGATGAATCATGTTTTCTTTTACATCAAGTGGATGGCTGGATGCGAGTGTGTTGCTTACAAGGGGAACACATGGCACCAGGATGCACTATGGGAAGAAGGAAAGCATGGGCAATGTTTTGCTGGGAAACACATACCACCTACCTAAGCATTGTTTCAGACCAATGTTGTAGCCCCTTTCATGGAAACGGTATTCCCTGATGGCTGTGGCCTCTTTCAGCAGGATAATGCGCCATGCCACAAAGCAAAAATGGTTCAGGAATGGTTTGGTGAGCACAACAACGAGTTTGTTGACTTGGCCTCCAAATTCCCCAGATCTCAATCCAATCGAACGTCTGTGGGATGTGCTGGACAAACAAGTCCAAGGCTCCATGGTGCCCCCACTTTGCAAATTACAGGACTTAAAGGATCTGCTGCTAACATCTTGGTGCCAGATACCACAGCACACCTTCAGGGATCTAGTGGAGTCCATGCCTCGTCAGGTCAGGGCTGTTTTGGCAGCAAAAGGGGGACCAACACAACAGGTGGTCATAATGTTATGGCTGATCTGTGTATAATGATAATCATCATCACCTGTATTTCCTGGCCTGTGTGCTTAAAACTAATCATATACTTGACACAGTGAAATGTATGTTAATGTATGTTAACACGTGCCTTGCATAACACCATCCAACTCATACAGAGCACTGTGTTTGTTTTTTAATAGTAATTAAGCAGGCCTAGTGTGCAACCCTGGAGATTAAGTTCATTAAGCAGCACAGCTGTGAGTCGGAGAGATTTTTACAACTAATTTAAGTTAATATTGGCAACATCCTAGAGAGAGCGGCGTGAGATGCAAAGCCTGATTGCAGTAATTTTTTAAATGTATGAAGAAAACAAAGGCATTGACTTGCTAATATGTGATAAAAGTAAACGCCGCCTCTGCTTTTTTCTCTGTTTAAATTATACGCAACGAAGATGCTAGTCAGACGCATCTCTGGTACATCACAGTAATCTGATATATAACTGTGTATTGTATCTGATGCTCACTACCAGTGTAGAAATGTTTTAATTTGGGTTAATTCAAGCTGCATTCACTAAACTCTACACACCAAAAAACCTCAAACTAAAAGAGGCTCTTTTTTTAACCAAATACTAAAATATCTTTTACAATTAAATAGAACTTTGTGCATAAGACTTACACATGATATCTTCACTCTAAAATAACTTTCATGTTACACATTAGGTGGCCATGTGATTATTAATCATGCATGTGATAGAGGCTAATTATTTTCAATTATTTTGATGTATAAGTTAAGTGAATAAAAATGTTCTTTGGCCATCCAGAAACACATTCAGAATTATTCACTTTTTATAACAACTAGTTTGATTCTTTTTCACTTGCAAACACTAAGAGCATCATTTGAATCAATACATACAAACTGTGACAGCTGTGTAATTAAATGTTCACTGAAGAGAAAGAAACCTGTATGATAAATGTGTTTGGCAATTTGATATGAATATTTTATTATTTCAGTGTGCTTTATTTTGCCCACAACATTACTGTGGGAAAATTAGCAAAATATGTGTGTTAGAAATGTGTGAGAGCACAGACAATGATTCTTGTTGTTTTAACAAGCAAGTAAAAAATTAATCATTATTATAATCATCTATCTATCTATCTATCTATCTATCTATCTATCTATCTATCTATCTATCTATCTATCTATCTATCTATCTATCTATCTATCTATCTATCTATCTATCTCTGTCTCTCACTCTCTTTCTCTCTTTCACACACACAGACACACACAGTCTCTCTCTCTCTCTGTCTATATATACATTTTTATCTCTTATGTTCACTGTTTATTTCCAAAGTTTCTTATCATTCTATAAATTGTAATCTATAACACAGCCCTATTTTCTTGCACACACACACTAGCTAATTAGAGACACAGAATCACGCAAATGTTTCACGCAACATGGTGAGACTTTGGAAAGTTTTCCATGTGAAAGGGAATTCTAATGAGGCATGCTGAACATACATACAAATAACTGTACAAATAGTATACAGTACAAACTAGCACACATTATAGAAATCCAATTCAACATTAGTGCTTCAGTAATAAAGCAGGCAGGAAAGGTGCCAACTACCAGTGCCTATTGTTTATACATTTGTTTTTATTATCAGCTTCAATAAGACTCGAGTGATTTCCAAAAAGCTCTTCAAACCACTTTATAAATTTGTGGGAATCCAGCTTCCGCCTCTCTTAGATCTTTCATCTCCGGTTGAGTGACTTACTCTGACACTTGTAAAGAGAGTGTCAGCGAGCTTTGGCTTTTATGATACACTGATTCAAATCATTGGCCTCAGCTGCTTTTACAGCTTTGTCTGTAGTGTGAAAGTGTGTGTGAGTGTTTGTGACTGTGCTCAGTAATGGGTTGCCACCCCATTTAGGTGTCCCTCACCTTTTGCCTTGATGGATGGATGGATGGATGGACAGATGGATGGACAGATGGATGGACGGACGGATGGATGAAAAATGCAAAATGTTGTATTACAGGAGTGAATGAGCCAGCTGACTATTGTTGGTCCCATGTTTTATTTGTCTACATCAGAATCAGAATCAGAAAAAGTTTTATTGCCAAGTACAGCAAAGGGTCAGCAAAGAGCACTTTACAGTCCTAAGAATTTGTCTTGGTGTCAGGTGCAAACATATACACAGGTATGAAATGTCTGTACAAATGTACACAATTTTAGAAAAGCTAGAATAAGTTAAATAAATACCGTATAAACTGACTTGCATGAGAAGTAGTGCAATAGAATGTAAAAAGTGAAAGTGACTGTCCAAACATATATACAGATATGAGGTATGTAAACAGTCTAGAATGAGATAAATATTGTGTACAAAAGAGTGAGTTTGAATGAACAGTAGTGCTATTTAGAATTTGGAAGTGAGTGTCCAGGTTGGAGGGGGTCATCTGGGGGTAAGTGGGGCACTGTTCAGCAGGCTGACTGGAGAGGGGAAGAAACTGTTCTAGTGGCGTGAGGTCCTGGTCCTGATGGACCAGAGCCTCTTGCCAGAGGGGAGGGACTGAAAAAGTTTGTTTCCGGGATGAGAGGGGTCGGTTGCAATCTTGGCTGCATTTGGCTGCATCTTGGATGCACCTTGGATGCACCTCTCCGGGTCCTGGAGAGGTACAGCTCCTGGAGAGATGGGAGACTGCAGCCGATCACCTTCTCAGCAGAGTGGATGACACGCTGAAGCTTGGCCTTGTCCCTGG
Source organism: Hemibagrus wyckioides (assembly GCF_019097595.1). Classification (NCBI taxonomy): domain Eukaryota; kingdom Metazoa; phylum Chordata; class Actinopteri; order Siluriformes; family Bagridae; genus Hemibagrus; species Hemibagrus wyckioides. Next base: position 19,402,466 of record NC_080713.1, read on the forward strand.
CTGTAGCTGCAGCAAACCAGATTGTGATGGAGGATGTGAGGATAGATTCAATGATGGCAGTGTATCAGTTCACCAGCATCTTCTCAGGGAGGAGAAACTTCTTCAGCTGCCGCAGGGAATACATCCTCTGCTGAGCCTTCTTGGTGAGGGAGCTGATGTTCTGCTCCCACTTGAGCTCCTGGTTGATGGTGGTGCCCAGGAAGCAGAAGGACTCAACAGATGTCACCGGAGGGTCATGAAGGATCCTTCCTTCCTGAGATCCATTATCAACTCCTCTGTCTTGAGAGAGCTGAGCTCCAGGTTGTTCATGCTACACCATGACACCAGACGATCCATCTCACTCCTGTAGGCAGACTCATTCCCATCAGAGATGAGGGTGAGGATGGTGTCATACTTAAATGACTAGCCGAAATGGTAAATGAAAATGGTAGCTGAAATGATTAGTAATATTCAATTCAATTTATTTGTATAGCGCATTTTACAATGGACATTGTCTCAAAGCAGCTTTACAAAAGTAACAGAGAAAATTATTAAAAATTATTAAACTATTTTATTGCTATTTTATCCATATTTTATCCCTAATGAGCAAGCCTGTGGCAACGGTTGCAAGGAAAAACTCCCTAAGGTGATATGAGGAAGAAACCTTGAGAGGAACCAGGCTCAGAAGGGAACCTCATCCTCATTTGGGTGACACTGAACAGTAAATAATGTAAATGTATCTAAATAATGTCTACAACAGCAACCAAGGGCCCATGAGGAACTAGTAGGTCAGTGTAGTTTCTGAGTTCTTTATAGGCACTAATTCCTTGCTGTCACAAGCTGACAAATGTAATGGCAAATCTGCGACGGAGCGAAAGTCCCCAAATTGCTCTGTCCATGGCTGTCTCCTGGTCACAGGCTGTCCACACAGATCCATTCACAGCAATAATAGTATATGCCAGATAATTAGCCACATAAAGAAGTGAAGTAACAGAAATTAAGGGAACTGAACAACCGTATATGTTCCTGTATAGGGAATGTCACCATGGTGTTTTGTCATCAAATCGCATGTAAAAAATATTATAAGAGACTGATTAGCATCTTTGTTTTTTACTGAATATGTTTAACCACAAGATGACATATTGTGCGTTAGCAGGAGTGTTATATATCTGCTCTGTGCTGCACAGAATTTCCTTCAGTCTCATCAACGCTTCCACATACTCTTATTTTCTCAAGCAACAGCTACTGTCTTGCTAATTTTTCTAACTTCTAGAAAAACGTTTTATGTCAATCACCTTTCACTTCCATGTGTGTGTTGTGCAGCAGAAAGTGCTATTTAAAAGCTCACTATATAGTTACAGCATCATTAAACATGCATACCTGGTTCAAGAGTCAAAAAGAAAGTCAATTTTATTTTCTTTCTCTGGTTGTTTTAGCAACTACGAATTAAAAAATTAATAGTCAGGCATGATATCTGGTGCCTGTACTCACCGTTTTTTCCAAAACGGCACAAAATATGTACGGAATTAAAAAAAAATTATGCTTAAGCTTTATTAATTGATTTAGTTTCATAACTAATTATGTTTTTTAAATTATCCAGAAACTATGCAGAGAACTGGGCTTCATGATTACACATGGAGATCAAGCTCACTGAGAAAAGATCTTTTTTAAAATGATGGCAGCCGACCAAAATGTCTGGTATTATTCCCACAATCACAATAAAGTCTTATACTGTGTATGAAATTGATTACTCTTTTTTCATTAGATACAGAAACAAAAACCTCCCTGCCACTTAGTGTCTAGGACTTACCCATGTCTTTTCATATTCGAACCACTAGTGACAACCAAGTCGTGATACTGAGGAAAAAAAACAGCAGGACAAGCTCAATACGATGCCAAAAGGGACGTTCAATTCAAAACGCCCCCTGCTGGCCTGCTGCTGCTGGTGTGACCTCTTAAAGAGAGCAAAAGCTAAAGAAAACAATGTAAAGACTTCAATCAATTCCACTGTCTAGGAAGCCAAAGACAGGGAGGATGGATGGTATCAGCAGGCAGCAAGTGGAGGGAAGGCAGCAGTTAGGAGTCCATTATCAGTCTGCAAGATAAGGTTAATGGTATGTTAGGAACTGAGAGCAGGCCTAGGGCATGAATCTCCCAGAAAGGTCAATCGCATTGCAGGCCACTTTTGATATTTTATTCTGATTGCTTGCTGTTTGATGGAAGTGTGGGCACACAGACCCAGAATGGCTACCAAAAAAAAAGAGAAAAAGTGAAACAGCAAGTGTGTGTGGGTGACGTGTGTAGGGGGGTATAGCAGGACAGACAGCAAAAGGCCGAAGGCAGTTCATCAAATTACCCTATTCAGCTAAACCCAGTTATAAAATACAAACAATGATTTGTGCAGCCACATTCATGACCGATTGTGAGTAGCCAAGAACTTTCCGGAGCAAATAAATAGACCTTTATTCAGCGCTGACAATAAATAAATGTGCAGTATATGCAGATGGATTTTGTCTATGTGTGTATAGTCAGACCTGAGAGGCTTTACATCTTTATACACTGGCTTTATACATCATGCACATAAGACGGAGATGACAGAATATCGCCAATGATTCATCCAGACTGAAATGAATGCAGAGGAGGAAGCCTAAGGCAGAAAAAATGATGACTAGTTAAACCCTTTTGTTAATGTCTATGGGCAGGATTAAAGTTAAATAAAAACAGCCAAACAGTCTCTCAATATCCAGAGTGCCAGTGCATTCATGCACAAAAAGTCAGTGAGTACACAGTCAACAGCATCGAGCAGGACAATCATTAACAAAGAGAGCAATCACCTCATTCTAGAGTAAATATCACAGACATAATAACCGTTGAAGAATGTAAAGAATGTCACAGAAAGCAGTGAGAACTTTTTTTTTTCAGTTTCATACATACACTATATTGCCAAAAGTATTCGCTCACCCATCCAAATAATCAGAATCAGGTGTTCCAATCACTTCCATGGCCACAGGTGTATAGAATCAAGCACCTAGGCATGCAGACTGTTTTTACAAACATTTGTGAAAGAACGGGTCGCTCTCAGGAGCTCAGTGAATTCCAGTGTGGAACTGTGATAGGATGCCACCTGTGCAACAAATCCAGTCGTGAAATTTCCTCGCTCCTAAATATTCCACAGTCAACTGTCAGCTGTATTATAAGAACGTGGAAGTGTTTGGGAACGACAGCAACTCAGCCACGAAGTGGTAGGCCACGTAAACTGACGGAGCGGGGTCAGCGGATGCTGAGGCGCATAGTGCGAAGAGGTCGCCAACTTTCTGCAGAGTCAATCGCTACAGACCTCCAAACTTCATGTGGCCTTCAGATTAGCTCAAGAACAGTGCGCAGAGAGCTTCATGGAATGGGTTTCCATGGCCGAGCAGCTGCATCCAAGCCATACATCACCAAGTGCAATGCAAAGCGTCGGATGCAGTGGTGTGAAGCACGCCGCCACTGGACTCTAGAGCAGTGGAGACGCGTTCTCTGGAGTGACGAATCGCGCTTCTCCATCTGGCAATCTGATGGACGAGTCTGGGTTTGGCGGTTGCCAGGAGAACGGTACTTGTCTGACTGCATTGTGCCAAGTGTAAAGTTTGGTGGAGGGGGGATTATGGTGTGAGGTTGTTTTTCAGGAGCTGGGCTTGGCCCCTTAGTTCCAGTGAAAGGAATTCTGAATGCTTCAGCATACCAAGACATTTTGGACAATTCCATGCTCCCAACTTTGTTGGAACAGTTTGGAGCTGGCCCCTTCCTCTTCCAACATGACTGTGCACCAGTGCACAAAGCAAGGTCCATAAAGACATGGATGACAGAGTCTGGTGTGGATGAACTTGACTGGCCTGCACAGAGTCCTGACCTCAACCCAATAGAACACCTTTGAGATGAATTAGAGCCAGGCCTGAGACTGAGAGCCAGGCCTTCTCGTTCAACATCAGTGTGTAACCTCACAAATGCGCTTCTGGAAGAATGGTCAAAAATTCCCATGAACACACTCCTAAACCTTGTGGACAGCCTTCCCAGAAGAGTTGAAGCTGTTATAGCTGCAAAGGGTGGACCGACGTCATATTGAACCCTATGGATTAGGAATGGGATGTCACTTAAGTTCATATGTGAGTCAAGGCAGGTGAGCGAATACTTTTGGCAATATAGTGTATTAAACATCTGAAGCTCATTCAAAATAATTTACTACTTCCCACAAACTTAACTGAGATGAGTCATAGCATCAGTATAAGAAATGAACACACACACTCACACACACACTTTAGATAAAGTAACTGAGACAGAGAGGACATGGAGAAATCATAGTGCTGTCTTACACAGGAAAAGTGTTAGCCTTTGTCAATTAATAAAAAAGATCAGCAGCCTAATAGCTTTGCAGTTGTTTGTGTCCATTGCACAAAAACACCATCAACATAAAAATTATTTAATGCGACATCACATTTTATATATATATATATATCATTACCACCTATGTACATTGGTGTTATAACTTTACAACAAAACCGTTAGAGTTGTAAGATGTATTGTATCATGAGATCTCACTGATGGAAAAATAATAATTGTATTATTTTACAATACAAAATTGTAAATTTTGCCTGTCTATCTATCTATCTATCTATCTATCTATCTATCTATCTATCTATCTATCTATCTATCTATCTATCTATCTATCTATCTATCTATCTATCTATCTATCTATCCAAAATAAGAGTGATGTGTAGCAAATTATTCCACATTATTGGATGAGTTGGAATATTAGCTTGTCTCGGCTTGTCATAGCTGGGCAACAAAACTATTAGAGTTGAGCAATGTGTTATATGCGTTATATGATGAGCTCTCATCAATGACAAAATAAGAATGGCATGGGGGCAAATAATCTCTTTCTCTCTCTCTTTCTTTCTCTCTCTCTTACACACACACACACACACTGGCAGCAGCATTCGTCATTTCTTTCTATAAAAACATTAGACATCCAATTTTATTGCCTGTCCTTTTATGGACGTATTACTTTAATTGGACTGGATGTGTGCTTAGTCTAGATATTTTATCTTTTTCTGAAAAAGGCATTTTGGGTGGAAAAAGGGATGATAGAGTAAATATTCCACCTCAGTGTTCATTACAACCATGATTGGATTGTATTTCAATTTTTTTCTGCTGTATTTTGGTTAATCACTGCTCACTGAAAAATATTCACTCCTCATAATGGATTTGACACAGCTTTCAGTGCTGTATGAATCTACAGTCTGGGAAAGAACAAAATCAGCCCCAGCCTCAAATCTTTATATTCTGTGTGAAGTCTTACATCCATTGGTGGTGCCGTTGTTCTTATTTCCACAAAAGCTTAAAAACAATTCTCAAGGCTTGTGTTCACAGCAAATAATCTGATGCGTAAGTTAAAAATAATATTATACTATATTATTATTATTATTATTATTATTATTATTATTATTATTATTATTATTATTATTATTGTTGTTGTTGTTATTATTATTATTATTATTATTATTATTATTATTATTATTATTATTGTTGTTGTTGTTGTTGTTGTTATTATTATTATTATTATTATTATTATTATTATTATTATTATTATTAAACTGATAAGATGGGGCCTTGCACTGGTAGCGCATGTACAGAGACTAAGGAAAGATGTCAGGCCTCAGGTGTGTTTACAAATTATATTTTAATTATCTTTCCTAAACAACTGTTTCCATCATATTTTGAGCATTGTAGCAAGTTGAAGCATCATGAATAACTGAAGTTGTATTCATATGGACCATATTTGAACACATGAATGCAAAACTGAAGCATATTGACAGTTCCACAAATTATATTGATCATTCAGGTCCTAAAGGAAAATAACTCATGTGGCTTTGCATTATAGATGAAGGCTCAAAAACAGAGGTGCATAAGCACCATTGATAAGCCCACTGCAGCAGGAAGTGTCTTGAATGCTGATGAGCTGATGTTTGGGGAGGTGAGTCCATGCAGACCAGTACTCCTGGGACACTACACACAGAGGTTTTGGCAAGTCCTGCAGAAAACATCATCAAGCAGAATTTAATGGAACAAAATGGAACAAGCACAAGGAGCAGCGCCTCCCATAGGATCAGGTAATGCAGTCCAAGGCAGAAAGAATAAAATTGCAGCCTAGTATGCATAAAGTGATAGACAGCAAGAGGGAGGAGAAAACATGTTGCCATAGAATATACTGTAGATTAAAGATTTTGAATGTGGAGAAACAGTGAGTGATATTAACAGTCATGTTAATAATGAAGAAATTATTTTTGCATAAACAATTAAGAATACAGTGTGTATTCCCTCCTTGTGTCTGTGTTCCCACGACTGGCTCAGGATCCATTCTGACCAGAATAAAGCAGTGACTAAAGAGGGATGAGTGAATACATGTAAAAAGAAAAACACTGTCTTTTCCTATGCTTTATCCTTCCTCAGTGATGTAAAGAAGGCATGCTGGATGTAACCTGGAAGTTTAATATATCAGATACTGTGTGTTTTTGTGACCGGGACAAACCTAATTCACATTCTATAAAAGTCTTACACTAGAATAAACACTCCCTAATGTCTGGGAGTTTCAGATCTGGACTGTAGATAATAATTGGATAGGCATAATCTGCTTTTAAAGCCCTTGTTGTTGCGTGAATTTGATCCCAGTGTCTGACGATTTTTAAATTTCATTTGACGATCTCAGAGGAATGATACCTAAAACCAGTTAGGCATGTCCGATGGCCTATTAGTAACAATTTTAATTGATATATGACATCGTAGGATCCATCCAGCTATAAATTTCATTGATATTAAATCCTTCTCCAGTGTCACTCAGTTTGCTTCACTCAAACACCGCCACCTTCTGGTAGCTTTGTCTCCCTCTCCTGCAATTTCCAGGAATTTTCATCAAATGTGATTTCACTTTTATGTTTTTTATCTTTATTATATGTTAATACCACACAGACATGTCTCCATTAATAACAGATGTGTAAAAGGACTATTTTTTTAAACAATTTTTAAATAAAGGGGCATTTTTGACTTTATTCTTTTATACAATTAAGAGAAAAAAAGAATTTCATTCCTCTTGTACCTTCTAAGACAAAATAAACCAGAAGGCAGTTGTTTTCACAGTTTTTTTAATACATGAGAATAAGTCACTTAGGTAGAAATTCAGTTGTTTTCACAGTGTTGTATACAAGAGAATAGGTAGATACTCAATACACTTGTGTTTGGATCTCCAATGTTTTTAAAACTACATGGTTGAACATGAATAATAAAATGATGAAAATGGGAAATAAGAAAGTAATTTGCATTTTTAATATACTGTAAGAGGAAATAAGTACTATAATTTTTGGTATTTATTTATTTGGTATTTATTTATTATTTGTAATATATACTACCAGTCAAAAATTTGGACACACCTTTTAATTCAATGTTTTTTGTTTAGGGATTTATTTTCTACATTCTTTGAACAATACTGAAGATTTCAAAACTATGAAATAACACACATGGACTTAAGTAATCCATATGTAATGACAACAAAAACAGTCTGCTGTTATTTTAAGACATGAAGGTCAGGTGTTCTGGAATAGTTCTTCCAAGAACAGTATTGTCGAGTGCATTTGCAAAACCCATCAAGCACCATGATGAAACTGGCTCACATGAAGACCATCCCAGTAAAGCAAGACCAAAACTTACCTCTGCTGCAGAGGAGAAGTTCATTTAGAGTTACCAGCCTCAAAAATCACCAATTAACAGCACCTCAGATTAGAGCCGTTATGAAGGCTTTACAGAGCATCAGTAGCAGACATATCTCAATATCAACTGTTCAAACGACATTATTGTGTATTTCAGCCACCTTCAGCATAGAAAGAAATAAACATCAGGAAAGACCATGGAATAAGAAGGTGTGTCCAAACTTTTGACTGGTAGTGTATGTTTACTTCAAACGTAATTGTTAATATATAAAAATTAAGATTGGACATGCACAACAAGAACAAAGAAACATATTTTGGCAAAGAAGCAAAGAAATTCACATTATTGGCTTAAGGTGGTCTACGACTGTTCTACAAGTGTTTAAGTGTGGGTTAATTGCTCTCCATTAATTAACTGTATGCAGTGTTCATTTGTTGCAGCTTGTTTGAGCTCCTTCAGCTTCTGACAAAAAGAAAAAAGAAAAAAGGCTTAAATGGAGAACATAAGGCAAATTACTTAACTTAATGTTTCGTTTCTCTGATTTTAAAGTGCTTCAGTTTTTATCTTTTCTAATTAAGAGTGCCTCGGTGTGCACTGGGTTATTTTTGGCTGTGTTTGAATCAGAGCAGCGCTTATTCATGAAAACTAATCAAAAAAAGATGGGAGAGGAACAGAGTCAGTTAATCAACGAAGAATTTCCTCTGCTTAAAAGTGCCATGCTTGATTACTTCTGTATCTACTGTAGCTTAGTTACTAAACCTATAAGGGATTAAAATACTTTGACAAAATCTTTCCACAAAATCAACATTATATTAAAAGAGATACTGAAATGAAAAGTAAACTAATCGGTGAAGATGGAGTTCACATGTTACACATTCCCCAGTAATAAAATGGTATTAAAAAAGACCAGGTTATTTTAATATGCATTTACAATGATCAGTGAAAGCATGAATTAATTATTAGCACATCAGGAAATAACATATATATACTGTACATTAACAGCCAATAAAGTGATATGAGAACAGACATGTTGATACTTATTGCTAACATATGATTAGCTAAACAGATTGTCACATAGGGCTTGGATTTTCACCTGACTGCCTATATTAACATTATGGTGCCTGCTAGCACACACCCTCCCAACAAGTCAAATAAAGAGGAAGACAAGGAAACAGATGAAGAAAACAATTCTCTTGTACAACCAGAAGAGAAGAGAGAAGGACATCAGCAAGTTACATTGGGAGCCTGAGAGCAGATCAGGAACCTTATTGTTGTTATCCAGGTACACAAAAAAAAAACTGAGCAAAAGTGTGGTGTTTGATATGTGTGTGAAAAGTAAGCACAAAAATGAATGCCACAAAATGTCTTTTTTTATTCTTTAGACAGAACGCATTATAAAGCCCATACAATTAAAGTATCTAACCTTGTTCTGAAGGCAATATAACTGATATTTAACATGGAAGGGCTGGTGAATTGTAGTTCTGCCCAGTGCAACCTGTTTCTCAACCTGCTCTTCACTGTGCATCTCCTCTCTTGACAGTATGTTCTCTACCACCAGCAGTTCCTTTTCAAGAACAGTGAGTTCTTGGATACACCCACACATATTTGATGTTGTGTCCTCCTCGAGTAAAACCCAGATGACACTAGACTGTTGAAGGAGGGACAGTGATGTAGGTTGTGGTGAGGTAGATGGGAACTCATTAAAGCATGCATCTGTCCATCCACAGCTTCCTTCTGTTACTGTTGGCTCCAGTATCTCCAGTTTAGGTGTCAAGAAGATGGTGAAGGAGATGCTTATGACTTATACTGCTCATGCACTAAGCATCAGCGAGTGTATTAATTCAGTAATAATATGTGATTATTTGTGGATTGTGTGTATATTAATAAATGCTAACTTGTGTTACTACCAGCGGTGGGGAACAGTGTGCTTAATGTTATCCCATCAGTGGTGTATTCACCTATAGAGGGCGATCTCTTACATGCTATATTTTTTGAAACATTTATTTTTGTGAATGCATCGATGATTCAGTAAGTAATTTGGCTTTTGGTTAAGCATTTTGTGCACTGATAAAAACCCTATAGTTATTTATTCCATCTCCACAATCATACTTTCTGAACAATTAATAATTCTGATTGATGCCGGATACCTTTCCATTCATGCACATAGACGATATACAGTATTATTTTGGCAAAAGGAAATGCCATGCAGTGTAATTCTGGTAGCTACATGCAGGCATCAACTCTTCATAGCCAGGTTGAGACTAGCTTCCTTGGCAGATTCCCTCAGTACCAGTGTGGGGATAAACTCGAGCCCCTAAACTCCTCTAATCACCTGAACAAAGTTGCATGTCTAATCACAGTGATTAGTGATTGGGTCTCTGCTCCTCTCCTGTCGCCTGATTAAAGACACCCAGTGGCTGTCAGCAGGCTGCTGCTTGTTGTGCACCATGATGCCAGCTTCTGTGACACATACCTCTCGAGCAGATCCGTTAGAGCAACAGCGTCACCCGAGAGGGTTGTGGGCATCACACTGAGCTCTGCTGTCTGTCAACAGCTGATTATGGTTCTGAGTAGGGAACGAAGACACACAGAGGAACCAAGAAATCTTATCCCTTTACTCAGTGACTTCAATAAATAAACAAGCAGGTAGAAAAAACTAGGAGTTGTAATAACGGAGAACAGCTGATAAGGCCAGAAGATAAAATGGAGTAAGTCCTATCCGATCTTGCTTGTTAAGATGTATTGTTTTGCGATTAAACATTACAGTAGTTCTATTAAAGATATTTCTACAAGATTTTTTCAGCTAAAATGCAGATGAAAATAATAAGGTACATCGAATAATATTAATTATGACATCATTAGCTTCTTTTTTTTGTTGCTTGATTTGTTTGCTTCTTGTTTTAATAGATTTATTTAGTATTTTCCAGAATTTAAAGGGAAAAAAAAGTTGGTACCATCCTTCAGTGTATTATGAGTACCCCACACCATACCCCTCTTCATTTCCATTTGGGCTGAATTATCTGGCTAATCTTATCTCTGAGCAGTGCTATTCTACTCCCTTAGTGGAGATTAATGAGGTGATTGTAATCCAGGTTGCGGTCTAGGTGCAGATGACAGTATGTGTTCCTCTAATCACTGCTGTTTTCCAACATTTTCCATGCTCACCACAAGCTATACTGATGTAAAGAGAGAAAATATTACATATATATATATATATATATATATATATATATATATATATATATATATATATACATATATATATATATATACATATATGATATGGTCAATGTGCTATAAATTCTACCAAGCAAGTTCAAATTTAAAGGAATCTTCAAGAAGGACTTTGAGAAAAATGACCTAAACACAAGAACCTAATGAACTAGTGACATGACCATATATACAATGTATAATGCATTTATTATACATTATTATACATTTTTACCAATTACTGGTTTTCTTTTTATTTCTTTTCTTTTTTTCAGCTCTGCTCACCATTGAGAAGTTTCAACAGAGGGAATTGAACTTCTAAGTCCTATTGGGGGAAGGCAAAGTCTGACAAAGTAGATAGTCCTCAGATGACCAAAGGGTCAACCAATCACATCAATATACATGATAAGAAAATGAACGCTTCCCCCATTAGTTCATGAGGTTGTGACGGGGTGATATGTCAATGTCCAGCCTGTGGAGATTACATGTAGCGGGAGGTTCAAAACGCACATTTTATCATCAAAGGACAGGTCACTGTCTCCATCAACACACCACGTTTATCACTGAGTCAGAATGATGTGCCTTAAGGTGTTTGAAATGTTACTGTGAGTATTGTGTTTAGCTGTAGAACAATACATTGCATTATATAGCCTGTTTACTCATGATTTTCAGTAATGCTATAGTTTATATATATATATACATATGCAGGTTATGTAAAAGAATATGTGAAAATATGTGATCAATGAAAGAAAACAAAACTACATATTTATTTTGGTTTCATTGATTCTTTCATCTTCAGTAAGCACTTTATCCAAGTCAATGTTGCAATCGATCTGGAGCCTGTTCCTGGGTGCGAGGCAGGATCACACCCTAGCTTGGACACCAGTCCATCGTAGGATACCTTCACATTCACACACATATTCAATTTATCTTAAACTCCTAATTATTTGCCTTCAAGTTACAAAAGAAGTGTTTCATGGAAAAAAGTAACAAAAATCTAGTTTAATTTTCCATATTTACAGTTTTTTTGTGTGACATACTAAAAGTGAAGAAGAAAGCTTTCTGAGTTAATGTGTCGTGTTTTGAAACATTACAGGCAGAAGCTCAAGGGTCCTTGTAGACCACTAAGCCATTGAGTTATTGCAAATGATGGGGACTGGGGGCTTTAAAAAACCAGGCTTTAGAAGAGAGAGTTCCTGCTGGGAGCCCTGCTGGATGCTAATTACAGGGGTGGGGGGGTCACTCATCTGTCATCATCTGGTATGGGTTTTGACTTTAGAGAAGCTTATGGCAAAACTTAGAGTCTGTAAGTATATGTGCTTTATTATGAGATAGGGCAGATTAATGAAATACTAATATTATAGTAACTATGAATGTGTTCGATGTGCTCAGCAATAACAGAGCTAGCAGATCTTACAGATAGAAACTGACGCCGAAGTTTGATATTCAGTCACGTGTGAGCCAGAACCTGACGAGCCAGAATGTGACATTTTGAATTCCATTAAAATTAGGTGTGGAATACTGATTAGGAGAATGAATCATTTTCACAGGCCCGTAATTTGTTGGCTCATGCATGAACGTCAGAGCAAATTTTGGCACATGTTGAGTTTGTTTGTCTCGGATAATTAATTGCGTGTTTATTGCTTCTGTTTGTCATGGCATTAGTAAACATCATTATCTCAGCAGGCGCAGCAGAGCAGCCTCATCTCGCTATTCATGAGGACACTGCACATCAGCACTCACTGTCTGACTCATCCTTAACAGCTAGCTGAGGGGATGAGTTGTCTGCTCTCTCTTTTCTGTGTGTGTGTGTGTGTGTGTGTTGTCATAAACAAAATGTCTAGGCTATGCAGGATAGCACTTGTATGGACCATATCACTTGTATGGACATCTTCATATTCAAAAGCTTTTTTAATAAAGAGATATTTTTTTAAATGTTATGTTACAAATTATGATGTTTAATCGTTGATATGATGAGCATTTCTGTAAGGAAACATTCACTTAATGTTTATGGAAGGAGTCTCCAGTGTCAGAGCCACAGAACAGTCTTCAGGACAGAGGACGTTCTTCATAGCAAGAAAAGTTGCAGTTTTTGGTTAGGTTTTTTTGTTTGTTTGTTTATTTGTTTGTTTGATAAGTTACGTCCTGTTATCACTTACATTATAGTAGCTATAAACCGTAGTTCTGTCACTAACCTCTTTCTTTTTCTCTTGAAGTTAATAAGATTGACAAAATTGTAGCTTATCATGCTTCTAAGAAACTGGAATGTGAAATTCCTCTGTATTGATGCTTCCTGTGGTGGAGCACCTAATGAATGTCAAAGCACTGACACTGGAGACTGCTTCCATATAGTTCAATAAACATCTCTTGACCATAACAGTGATTACACATTTGTTAACAATGTAATGTAATTAGTATTAATTATCAGAGCTATTTATCATTATTATGTGTTGCTGTGTGATTTGTTGCAACCTGCACAACTGTCTGAATCATGCAGTTAAGGAACACCTTCCCATCAGTTCAACAGTATTGTAGTATGAAAGAACGTAATTGTTCTTGTTATTAGAGAAATGAATCAAACACTGAGTATCATCAATACTCAGGACAAAAAAAAAGAAAATCTTGAGCTTGTGGTAAATATGTAGACAGCATCCACTCTTCATGCTGACATTTTTATTTACCAGCGTTCACACGCGTCTTAGCCACAAGTGTTAGAGTTAATCTATATGACTTCATACTGCCCTCAGATGCGGCACAGATCTGTGTGAGAAGCCAATAAAAAAATCACATCACACACAATAAGTCATTTGGTCTCCACTGCACAGGAGAAGTGGTTCTTGGAAGCGGCTCATAAATCACAAAGCTGTGTGCTGCAGCAAGCAGGGCTGCTCCTGCTGAACAGACAGAGACGTCTGCGAGAGAAGAGCGATCGCCGGCCCCGAGCTCGGCAGGCTCTAAAAACACCAGGGCCTGCTTCATGCTGGGAGTTTTCCTGAGTGATGGGGCTCGGATGGAAGCTCCATCACAGAGTGTATGTAAGGCTTGGATCGAAAGAAAAACAAGTCATGCCAGATGTAATGCCAGGGGCCTAGCTTGGGCTCAGTACATATTGGGCTTGTTACAGTAAGTCCCTAAGCTCCTTGTTTGGTTTCATGATATGATGTTGCACAAAAGAATATATGTCTTTGCATTTGGGTCCAATCCTGCTCTTGAAATTCACACGTCTTAGTGTTTCCCCTGCTTTAACACCCCTCACAGAAAGACTGGATCTCATGAGTGCATATGAGTGTTAGAGAAAAATCATTCAATTCTGCAGTGTCCAGATAGTTTCTGGATGAGGAGAGGGAAAAATTTATCAGCAGTGCTTGGTGTGCTGTGTCTCATTAGGAGGAGACACCTGGAGTGTCGTGATGTCTCTCACAATCCAGTCTCCTGGCATCAGTAGGAGTCTCTGAGCATCATAATAAGTGTTAAAATGCCTGTGGCCCACAGCTGTACTCAAGTTAAACACAAAAATAAATTCATGGGGAAGTAAAATACTTTTTAATACCTTCAGTGTTTGACTATTGAACCTTGAATAGTTATTAGTGTCCTTCATTCTATTATAATAAAAAAAAAATATTAAATTAAATGTCCTCTATCAGAGTTTGGACTCATTGAAAATCTAGTCCTGCTGCATTAATATATAGAAATATCAATTATTTTTTCAGGTCTGAAACAAAATGATGTGAAATAATGTGTTGATTTCTGCCACAGTGCTTCTCAGATCTGCTCAGAAGGTGGTTATTTTTTCTGTAGCAACACAGACAGACATATACTGTATTGTTTCAGGGACATGTATGGCAGACATTCATACAGTGATACATAATCAAAGCCTCATAATAAATGGATCAAAATGTGGGGTTACAAACATAAACAAATAAACAAGTATCATCACTGATATGCTGAATCTTTTGCAAGATGCTGATTAACATTTATGGAAGGCGTCTCCAGTGTAAGTGTTTTGTAACAGTCAGTATGTTTTCCACCATGGCAAGCTCAACGCATAGGACTTTGTACTGCGTTTGTGTGTGTGTGTGTTCATGTCATGAGAGAGAAAAGAAGAGAAAGGCTGTTTATGGTTGCTGAGTTATAGTTATGAATATTGAACATGTGATCATAATGAAGAAGGATGCTAATGATTGGCCCACTGCTGTGGTGTAAGTTGAATAAAAAAAAACACAGCAATCACACCAAATTGGCACAGATTATTTTCCTATAACACAAACCCCGCAAAATCATATTTTATTTCATACATATTTTGTGGGGGAAAAAAAATCTGCCTTAGGCGTGTAAACTGAGTGGAAGATGTAAATAGTATAAAGAATGTTTGAAAATTTTTATTTTGAATGTACAAAGAACATGTAAGGTTTTGAACAAAAATACGATCTCAATTGACAGTCACTCACTTTCACAAATCCTGCTCTGGGCCACTATGGATCCAGATGTGAGACAGCTCACCCTGGATGGGATGCCAGTCCATTGTTAGATCTTAAAAATAGGTTTCAGATCACAGAGTGCTATTTATTTCAAAACCCGCTATATGACTGGAATTTTAGTAAAAACTGAGCTGTTCACAATGATGCCAAGAATCTTATCTGGGTATGAGACACAAATCCCAGCCAAAAAAACAATTTGGACCTAGTTCCTTTGTAAAGATGAATCCAAGCAAGACGGATAATCCAGGCATAGGACTGGAGAGAATATGCTTTCCATACTAGCAGCCCATAGTTTACTTGAAAAACAGATGAAAATATGTGATGAGATTGAGCAGCTCAGGCGCTGTCCTGAAAGCTGGGCTGCAGCATGGAGCTGCAGGGAAGCTCGTCTCCTCCCCCACACGTGTGTGCCTCGGTATTAATGACTGAGGCTCACCTCACCAGGTCAAACCTATTCAGCCCTGCTGATGGATCTCGTCTGCACTCCTCACATGTCCTGCTTCATCCGTCTTGTAGCGCTACAGCAGGGAGGACCACTCGGGCACTCTGCAGAGAGTAACAGTGGTGCAGGGATGGGGTATTAGGAGATAAATTGCTACAGAGCTCAAGAATTCAGGAGCATCTACAGACACACACACACACACAGTCTGTATTAACAATACTATACAAAAGCAAAAATTAATTGTAAATTTAGTGGTAATAATGTTGAGTGCATATTAATCGCGTCAGTAAATATTTACTGATATTTCATCCCTTCATGATACTACAGCCCTAAGTCATAAATCTTGATTTTAGGGCTTTAAAATATGATTAACTTCATATAAAGGTAAGAAATTGATGCTGCTTTTGGCTACACTGAACAGTGGAAATGTACACTTGGAAGCAAATGTTTTATTTGGCACATTGCAGGCAGAGGCTAGAAGTCATAATTCTCACAATTCTCTAATAACTTTAAAATATTGAGCCATCTGAAATGTAACTTTGTTTATAGAATTGTACGCAATATATCGGTGTAGCTCCTTAGTTTTAGATCTAGTGGCATATAAACAACATATTGATCACATTAAACCTTTGACACATGAACTCATTAACTCCGCCTAAAAAGTCCAAGTGTGTGTGTGTGTGTGTGTGTGTGTGTGTGTGTGTGTGTAATATATTTTGTCAGCATGACTTTATCTAACATTAATCTTGGACTTTTCTGCTATGTTTCTGTAAAGCTGCTTTGAGACCATGTCCATTGTTAAAAGTACAATACAAATAAAATTGAATTGAATTGAATTGAATATATGCATTATATTACTAAAACATCATTAAAATATCATTTGAATCTTAATATTAAATATCATGATGCAGCAACTAATTCCATCTTCAGTACTGAATGAAATATTTTTAATTGAAATAAAAGAAGAAGCATACAGCAGTCTGTGTCATCTTTTTAACAGCTAATACAGAAGACTGAGGTTTTGCTCCAATGGCCTGTTCAAGCTACGGCTTTTACATTATTTGTGAAGCTAGCACAGGTTCCCTTTTATTCAATTACATACAATCAGTGTGAGAATGTACTCAGAAAAGTACACTAGACTTTTTTGCTTAATTATGCATCCTTAATTATGTTCCATTACACTTATGTTGCTTAAAATGATAATACCATTTGCGATACTGTTTGAGTGAGAGTGAAGTGTAGCTATATTTCAGGACATACTCAAAAGTGTTATTGAATAGGAAATGTGTATTGAACAATAAACACGTAGCTTTGCCGCTTCACGACAGAAGAGTTCCTAGGGACTAACCTGAGCTTATTTCTCTGCATGATTTCCCCGTGTCCTTGCAAGTTTCTTCCACGTTCTCTGGTTTCTTCCCACTTCAAAAAAGCATGCTAGTAGGTAGACTGGTGCGCTAACTTGCCACTGGTTAGTAAGAGTGTGCAACTGTGTGTGTGCAACTGTGTGTGTGTGTGTGTGTGTGTGTGGGTGGGTGGGTGGTTGGCTGTGGGTGTGTGTATATTGATGACAATTATCTGCTGCATGTGCCATTTTCACAAGCAGTGCTCCGAGTATAGACTCTGGATTCACTACAGGCTAAGACCTCACAAGATGGAGCACTTAAAGAAATAATGATCAAGCTTTAATGGTCTTGATGTCATTTTTATTATTAACTCACCACAGGCTTAAAGATAGGTTAAAATTTTATTTTTAGAAATCTAAGGTTTTTATAAAAAATATTCTAGGGTTAGAGTATAACATTAGATTCTTCTCAGAAATGGGGCATGATACAGTATATAAATCACAATAATTGTGAAATCTCCAAAAGAATTTTACTGAAATACAATCCCTACAGAGTGCAAAGTGCCCCTCTGATTGTGGATGATTGTGGCAGAGCCAGCTACATTTATGAGTTGGACACAGCTTTTCTTCAAGGCACATGGTCATGACTTATGTAAGATTTTAAGGACATCACATCCACACCAAGACCTGAGTACAGAATGTAGTTAAGCTCTTAAAGCTTCCTGTGTTACTGCTTTCACGCCACCATAAGTGCGTCATACAATAATAAGGCACGCTATTGCAAAAGTTCGTTGACATTCATAAGACAATCATTTACACATAATATGTAAATCAAGTAAGACAGAAAAGTGATGC
The DNA here is from genome assembly GCF_019097595.1 of Hemibagrus wyckioides. Taxonomy (NCBI): domain Eukaryota; kingdom Metazoa; phylum Chordata; class Actinopteri; order Siluriformes; family Bagridae; genus Hemibagrus; species Hemibagrus wyckioides. The sequence goes on from NC_080713.1 coordinate 19,420,509, forward strand.
TGGCTCAAACTGAAGCTCCTCGAAGGAACCTTTTCAGTCAGTGATCAGTTCAAATGATCAGGGAGTCCTTCTTATTAAAAAAAAAAATGTCCACTTCTGTGTCTTTATCAATACATTAAAATTATTGAATACTGTTTAGAATAAGAGTCTGAGCACAGGGATCACATGGCCCATGAGATGTTGGCTGTGTGCTCTTTGGCCTTCATCCTGAGGACAGCGATGCTCGATGACCGCCTCTCAAACTCAGGTTTGCTCTCGAAGGCCGCATGCCCGTTTGGTGTTGGGGCCAAAAGCGAATCAGTAAAGAAGTTGTTGAGGGAGACGGGATTGACACCGAACTGGTTCTGCTGATGGTTTGGGAAGCTAATGTAATTGTGTTCAGGAGCTCGTGGTGAGTGAGGGTATGGAGATGGTACACATGGTGGAGAACCACGCGGGAGCATGCAGGAGGAAACCACTGAGCCACCGGGCGTTGGAGCTGGCCACAAGTTATTGGGTATCTGTTTAGAATGAAAAAGAATTTGTCAAAAATATATTCAATGATAAGAAATGATATCTCTTTTAGTCTGTGCTGCAGGAAATAAGCACAGGCTACACTGCCAGTTAAATGTCTTTGACCATGTGGAGGATGTTACATTTTATTACAATTTATCTATTTAAATGATCAATTAAATAAGCATTCCATAAAACACCTATATATCTCTATATATTTAATGACTTGTGGTCCACTCTCAAATTGTAATGGGACAAATTAGTGCTTTAATAAAGGCAAGTGCAGTTGTAAGTACTGTAAACCCAGATTTCTTCTGATTTGTTTGACATTAGACCAATATGTGTATGTTGTATTCTAAACGTGTCTAATCTGAGTAATCTGCATAGATGATATAGAGAAGTTTTGTGTCAGAAAATAAAACACAATCACAAATTTTCATATTTACTTAATCCTCTTGAACATGAACTGTTTCTTGAAGTGTAACACACCAAAAAAGAATACAAGGGTTCATAAACTTTTGACTGACAATATATTTTCTTAGAATCTACTCAAGTAACATCAGGGAAATAGATAAACTATGATAGGCCAAAAGATGAGGCCTAGATATGTGGAAACAGCTTATCAGCTGCATCATAGGGAAAACAATGTGCTTGAGTGAATATAACATGCGGTTAGACATCCAGCTTTTTCAGGAAAGTCTAGTCTAACTATTAACATAATAAATTTAAAGGTAGGCATAATGGGTTATATCAATTAATTCATGTATAACCCAAAGAACCAGCTAAACTGTACTATTTGGGGTTTTTTTCCAGGACTATTTTCTCAAACATTCAGCATTTTCTTCTAAAATAGTCATGTATTTACACTATTATCACCAAACATTCCATTTTAGGCTGGTACATAATGGTTTTCTTTGTTTGTTTGTTTGTTTGGTTGGTTGCTTGCTTGCTTGTTTGTTTGTTTGTTTGTTTACTGCACGAGCAGTGCACCTCATCTACATGTCACCTAGCTACCTAGGTTTATTGTGGTATCCTGGGTGACTCTATTATAGGCCATTTCAATAATTTCACAACTATTCCAAAGTTAACAATATATCTGAAACCTAAATATTTTATATACATTTTAACCTATATTTAAGCTTTATATAGATAACCAACAGTCTACGAGATGATGTGCGTCACAGGGCGCGAGAGGTGCAGGTGCATAGTTCTTATTGGTTATATGTTAATTGGTGGCTGCTGATTGGTCGATCTGAGGGCCCATACTTTCAATTCGTTCTATTGGGAGCCTTGTTAGAGGTCTATTATACAGCCAAAGGCAGAAGGTTGCGGTTTTTCTGTTCTATTTTACACATAAAATAAAAAGCACTCGTTTGTTTTGGACACTTCAGCGTCTCCTAGTTTCTTTCTTGGCCTTATTTTACTGTTGGACATCACACTATATAATTTTAGCGATGGATAATTTCTTTAATTCTTCAAGCCTACTCCTGACTGGATAAAATCTACAGTGAATTTTAAATGTTTCCCTTGTAGGCCTGATGTCCTAAAACCACTGCAGTGCAAAGTGGCAATTATTATTCACTGACTGACGATTACACTGAACACTCTAGCAGTGTAATCTTAAATCTACAATATTTTTGGGATCGTAAGTTAGTCCAAATGACCTGAAATACTAGAAATGCAGTGTGGTATAGATAACCATAGGAAAAGCTGAAACAGACGTCGCCCTAACCAGAAACTAAAGAATAACAACGTCTCAGCAAAACACAAGCTGCCACACAATCAGTAAAGAATAACCCTTGAAGAAAAGTTTTTAACAGATTCTATTAAATTTTAAGAGCATTAAAAAAAAATAAACCTCTTTATAAAATCAGATGTAGCTTATTTCATGGGGAGTTCATGAAACTTAATGAAGCACATCACATGATGCGTAAATTCTAATCACAACACTATTTTTAAACTCCCTGTCAAATGTGTAGCATCTCAATGAGACTAATACACAAATAAATTCCCTAAAGAGAGTGGTTTTCGCATGAGGATTTTATCAGTTATAGGTTTTATAAATTAGTTTAGTAGATACATGAATAAACAGCTACACTCGCCTGTGAGTAGCTGTCTGTCCTGGGCAGCACTGAAATGTCATACGTGGCTGCGAAATGACTTTTAGCCTGCTGGATCTGTCCATAGCGCTCTCTCTTTCTCCACTTCGCCCTTCTGTTCTGAAACCAAACCTTCATAAATTGAAGGAGAAAACACACAAAACAATGAACAGATTGTTATTTAGGCATGTAGAATACATTCATGATTCTGCACGTGAGCATTTTAAAATCAAAATCATCTGCCTTTTATAAATGCATCACTATTACTTTCTGCTAATGCTGCAGGTTTACTTGCATGTTGAATGCAACATGCATCTTTTAAACTTCAAGCTCCAACCCGTTTTACATCAACATATGTACTTTCCATCTATGTTTTTAGCGCAATTTTTACAGCAAAAAGTATTGCAATTAAACGTTGGTCTATACTGCAAGGCAATAATCCAAAATCTAAAAGAGATTGAAATTAAGTTTTTGCATGGAAAAAAACTGCCTCCAGACACGAGTGCATTGTTTTTATTAGAGCAGACAGGTCATGAAGAACAGGCAAATATTGTCCTGTGGTTAGAAACGATATAAGCGTGGAAAAAAATGGTGGATCTGGAGTGAATTACAACTCAGAGAATTCCAAACAGAGGATGCAAAACAGGTTGAAGGCAGTTCTGTATATGCAAGCTCTAAGTTATTGGAAAATATTTATATTTACATAACATTCAGGAAGAGAAATTAAATTGTCGGAACCACATTTTTTGTCTACTTGACTTCTATGACTATAATTTGTAGTAATAAATAGACACTAAAAATAGAAAAGAAAAAGAAAAAAACTTTTTTGTTAAAGGTGTGCAAACTTTTGCACTCAGTTAACTGAAGGATATGTTTGTCACTTTAGTCAAAGTTGTTTTAAATGTGCTTTACAAAAAAAAATAGTTCTGAATAATTATATATAAAATCAGCGTAGGCCCGTGTATATTTTTTTGTAATAAGTTGTAAGGCATACATGCATGAGATTTAAGAGCAGTACCTGCACTCTGGCCTCGGTGAGCTCGGTGCGCATGGCCAGCTGTTCCCTCACATACACATCTGGATAATGCGTTTTTTGGAAGACTTTCTCTAACTCCTCGAGCTGGGCACTCGTGAACGTGGTCCGGTGGCGTCTCTTCTTGCTGCTGGATACGTTGCTGTCACACTTCTCACCAATGTCGTCTAAGTCGGTTTTGTCCCGTGCTGTTGCTCCCGGTGATGTCCTCACCCCGCAGCGCTCATCCAGCGGCCCGCTGAGCTCCGCGTGTCCGCCGCCGTCATCCGCCTTCCCGCTGCAGTAATGAGGAGCTGCTGCTACAGCTGCTGGGGAGAAATACAGCGTTAAATGTCATTTAGAAGACCTGTATAAAAATAATCAGGGCATTTGATGATGACCTGGTATTTACAAACTACTAACAAACACCCAACACTAATATAGCTATTGACATATAACAGACCTCAGTGTAATAAATAGCTTAAAAAAGAAGCTTAGACCACGAATTAATACATTTTAGTAGAAAAGACTAGGCTGTTAAAGTTACTAATATTGTAAGTATATTAACATAGTATAGTCTAATATAATGCATAAAAAAATTAACTAAACAGTAAAACCATTAATTACATAACCATTAACAACAAACAGTATGTATATAAAATATACATTCTACATCATAATGAATAAATCAATACTACATCATGAATTAAATCTAATTTAGACTATATAGACATTTATTTAGGCCTATGTTATAATGGTTTCATGGTGAGCAGATAGTTTGTGTAATTCGAGCTTTTTTTTAATAGTATATATGCTGCATGGAAGGGCTTTTTTGTTGTTTTTTGTTTTGTTTTGTTTACAAATAAATAAATAAATAAATAAATAAATAAATAAATAAATAAATAAAATTCAGTCGCGGGGAATTGCAGTAAAAGTTGTGTAACGAAATTGTGTAAGAGCAGAAAGGGCTAAACTATATGAAATCTGCAAACACACACACACACACACACATAAATCACAAGATCATCCTTAATTAATAATTAGGAGGTGTTAAACACTTTTTTCCACGTGCAGACACGAAAACAGGACAACTATTCAGCTTCTGTCTATATTTCAAAAAAGATTTCAACACTTTCAAAAAAATAGGAACCTAACTTGTATTTTCCGCTGTCATTTTCTACCTTCAGCGTGTATCTGTTACTTAGTGTGGTGTAATCTTTAATTAGATTTTGGAGAAGTGGTCCTTAAAGTAGAATTATGTACCTTAAATTATTTAAAGTTTTCCAGGTAACAGATAAAAGTATACATCATATATATTATAACATTACATATTTTTTCTGAGATTGAAATTACGATTATTTAAAAAAGAATCTTTGTTTCCTGGAGTAAGATTCAAGAAAAACCCAGTAAATGGAGGTTTTGAGTGTATATCTGTTGCTCAGATTTACTGCAGACCTTACACAAAATGCACCTTTGTATTTTCTGTTCAAATAAATTGCAAATATTAATATAATAAGGTGTACCATGGCATTCACGACTCATAAAAGTCTCTAAAAGGCCGTAAGTAATGATGTAATGAGACATATTAAACTATGTACTGTCTGAAAAAGGGCTAAGACGTGCTAACTCACAGGTTTGGTTGTCACCGGGAGATGATCTGTCCAGAATGCTGTGGTGCTCGGTGTTTTGCAGTGTGTAATGCTGACCGCTCTTGCTGGAGCTCTTGCTGTAGTATTGCATGCTCTCTAAGGGCTCCATTAACGGCTCCAGGTAAAAGTCTGTCCCCTTCCCAGCTTCACACTTCAGCGGGAACTTGTCCGTCATGTAGTCCATCATGGTCCACTGGCTTTCAGCTCTGAGGCGTAAAAAAGTGCACTAAAGAAGTTTTATCGATAGTAAACACGACTGGGATCCGGTGGTTTTCGCAGACCGTTAATTTGTCTTGTTTAAAGTGACCGAGAAGCTCAGTGTCTCTTTATAGGGCAGAGCAGAAGGAGCTCCACAGTATATGAATATGGAGAAGTCGAAACTCCACCCATGACCCACATGCACGCGCAGAAACTTAGGAAACTCTGAAGCAGTTACAATTAGACTTACCATGCTCATGGTGTGTTTAAACATCTGGAGTGTTTACTGGCTGTTTAAACATCTGAGTAAAAGAGATAGAGATTTATGCTCAATATTTCAGCCAGTGAATGGGAACAACCATGTTAAGCAATTATGGTATAAAAAGCCAATTTTTGCACAGCAAACTGTACCAGAGTCTGTAAAAACAAAAAAGTAAAGAAAAAAAATTAACATAATGTTTTAATAATATCAAAAACTTACTATTATAATGCAGGGCAAATTCCTATTATTATTTACGGTATAATTAACATTAAAATACGTACAAATACAGTGCACTAATCATTTAAATATATTATTCTGCTAATAAACTTGTCTGCTTTTCTCTACTTATTCTACTATTACTATCATTATCATTATTATTATTATTATTATTATTATTATTATTATTATTATTATTATTATTATTATTATTATTAATAATAATAATAATAATAATAATAATAATAATAATAATAATAATATCGTGGTTGTTACACACATTAATTCCTCTTTTCTGTTGTTTGGGCTCTTTATATTTCTTAAGATCATAGGGAACAGTTCTGTTTTACGCACCGGAAAGATTTAACTATTATTATATATAATTATGTGTCATTGATATTTTTACAGTATTAGTGTGATTATATTGTATCACCCACTGCGCTAGGCAGCATTGATATCAATGAAAAAAGCCTACAGAGGTCAAGCAGTAATATGCCATTACCTGACATTAATGTACAAAGGCGATAAAAGTTTAATATTGCGCGCGCTACTATATGTTATTGATCAGTTATTATAACATCATTATATTCTCATATAGAGTATAGAGTACTTTCTATAGAGTACTATACAATCTGTATAGAGTACTCCAAACTTTGTTTACAGTACATATAGAGTATTTTGTACTATTCTCATAATGCCACAGGGATTTTTTTACTAAAAGGTTTCAGTAGTATAATGTTGACGTGTGGAGGTTTGTTTTATTTCTACATTTTGATTTTGCTATGTAAATTCAGTGTGAACACTGGGTCAGAGTGGCCCGCGGTGCCAAGCACCTGAGCGCCGGGATATGACCTGGTTACACTGATACCTGATAGCGCATATTCCCTATAAGCAGCTTTTATAAAAGAGATCACACGTCGAGAAGCTCTTTCTCATTTAGCGGTAAATCGTACCACCTGCCACTCCAGTCATATCCAGTGAACAAAGCCGAGGCTGACAGGGTGCCAGTCCACTGCAAAGCAAAATAAATAGCACGCTCTTAAGTAGCAGGGAGCTTTCTGATGTGGAGTTAGGAGTCCTGCTGCGGAGAAAATGCGAGAAGTTCGTGGAGGTACCTTTACATTTTTTTTTTTTTTGGTCAGCCAGATTGGTGATTGAAGACTAATTTCGGAAGAATAATTTCATATCGCACCAAATTTCATGTCAATAAATATACTCAGTTCTTTGTTCTATATAAGCAGTCTCTCAAGTTTGACAGAGCTTTATTATTATTATTATTATTATTATTATTATTATTATTATTATTATTATTATTATTATTATTATTATTATCATTATTATTATTATTATTATTATTATTATTATTATTATTAGGTAGGTATTTAGTGCGCATCCAAACGGTTACCTTTTTCCTTTTTTTAACTTATTATATACCTGTTTATATATATATAAATATAAATATATATATATATATATATATATATATATATATATATATACATATACATACATACATATATAAATATATATACATATATATATATATATTTGTGGGAAACAGTGGTTTGTACTCTAATGCTGGATAAGCTGGGGATCTCTGTAATTGTATCACTAGGGTTTGTATACACACTCTTCCAGTCGCTTAAGAAGGTCTAATTAAAACAATAATAAACTATACAGAGCAGCTGCACATACAGGGCCGGCCACAAACGCATGCATTGAGACATGTGTTAAGTTCCTGCAAAGTCCCTAGCAACACACTTCCTGTTAATAAACCTCATCTACGACAAAAGAAGAAAACTTTATCTTTTACAGTTTTATTTCTCCTGTAATGTGTTTCTGGATAATGAAATATGAATGTAAGCTATTATAAAGCAAAACAAAACTAGAGAGGATTTTATTACTTTAAAGCATCTTCTTTAAACCTGTACACCCTGTGCTGTCTGCAGTAATTGTAAGGATTAGATCTCTTGGTTTTGGCCCTCGTGCTGGCCTTGGACAGCAAGTAATGTGACTCATTCTGCAGTGACAGGGGTTAGCCTAGACTGCCAATCTTATATAATGGGGTTTTTTCATGAGGGCAAATGGAAATGTATACTGTTCACCTCAAAGGCTGTGCTGTCATGAACTTTCAGAGCCATACAAAGATAGCAATCTCACTTTAGTAAACCCAAATGAATTTCCAGCATTCTTCATTTTTAGAACATGAAGAAAGAAGTCGACTATCAAAAGCAATTAGTCTTCATGGGGCATATTTACCAATAATTGTTAATTTGAGCAAAGAACAGAAGTACCCAGCTATGACTTGCCTTAATGTAGTTTTAAAAGTGCTGATGTGTATAAAGCACTATACATCAGTACATAAGTCTTCTCCTGTACTGGAGGTGGAAGTGTAATAGGTGGCCAGTTGTTTTAGCACACTGTGTGCAGGAATCTGACACATAGCCAAAACTGTATTTGACCAAAAAGCCAAAACATAAGTAAAGCACATGAAAGTGAAGGGAAGAACATAAATATCCTACATGCTGTGCACTAATGCGGCACCCCACTTCTCTACTACAGGCTATTTGTTTTTATATGAATTATCTTATCAGGTTTGGGCTGCTGTCCAGACAGTGCCTGCTTGAACCACTGTGTTCAGTCAGTCACTGATTTTTGACTGTGAAATAAATAAAATAAAAGGCTAAATGCAAGACTTGGTAAGGCATACGTTTGATCATAAATGTCTGACAAAATGTCAAAAAGAGTGATTCACTCCAGAGTGATTTATTTTCTGTAATGACTTATTGGATTTGTGCAAAAGTTTTTTTATTGGCTTTCAGCTTTCATCAAAAAATAAATGTACTTCAGGGATTTCAACTACAACCATTTTTAACTGATTTTTAATTTTTTAATATCTCAACAGTATAAATAATGTATAAATAAAGCAATACAGCCCAAGTGGCTTAGAAGAACAATGTACTGTTTCCTATTGGCTGCTTTTGTTTGCATATTAAGCATGTCATTCAAAAATGGTTTCCACACATTCCACAGTTTTCCATGGTCACTGATATTTGAGAACAACACACATCTTGGGATTGCCTGCGGATATTTGGGTTATACCTCATCCATTGCTTGTAATTAATTTACAGCGGAAAAAGCGGAATTTTAGTGAAACAGAAGCTGCAGGGAATTTCAGAGGAGATCGTCTGAGTATCATAAGACTTATTAGGGCTTATTAGGGTTTAAAGAGCATAAGTGCTTAAACTAAAAAACACATATTCATCATCCACAGAACATGCATACACCCACATGGGTAAATAAATGTACAAGGCATGTCTAGCTGTCTACATATTGTAGAAAGGTTATGTGAACTTGTTTGCTTTAGACCTCTTCTTGCCTCCTCCCCAGCCTCCACTCAGCTGCACTGGATTGTCTCGGAACGAGATTCTCTCCTTTCGAGATGGAGCCAAGGTGACTCTTTGAGGAGACGGCACATCTTTTTCTGTGAAAACAGAATCAGATTTGTCACACAACACCGCCAGCTGGAACCTGAAATAATGTTCTGCACTACATGGCAAAAACATAAATCAAAAGCTTTTGCTCTATAGGCACTAATGCGTTAATGCACTCTTGCCAAAGTCTTGCCAAGACCTCCATGCCCACAGTGTCATAGCACAGCTCTCTGCAGACTGCGCGTCAGGCCCCTGGGCTGCCAGCTGCAGAGCATGTCAGAGCTGCTTCCATCACTCTGTGTGTGTATGTGTTTAATGCAGATCTTTTTAAACACAGGGAACAAAGCGAGCTCTTTTCTGTGGCTGATGTGTTCCACGTGTACAGCCCCAGTGAGGATGGAGCGGGGACACGTTCACATTGCAGGTAATGTAGCACTTGGACACATACTGTAGATACTGCAAAACATACCTCAACACACGTCTACACACTCTAAAGAGGATACACTAACTGGCAACAACTGACTACCTTTAATGAGCAAATGATGCTGAGCACACATTGATTTATTGATTTTTAGTACATGAAAATATATATATATATAAAATAAAACAAGATCTGAACTTTGCATGACTTTTAAAATGAACATTGCTACACAATCGGTAGAGATCTTTTTTTTAAAAAAAATCACAAGTTGCTGTCTTGCCACACATGCTTAATTGCTACGTATGCAGTCATTTTGCTTGCATTAGCTTTGGACAGGGACAAAATCGAGATGTTAAATACGCACCTCAGGATATTTCCTTTAGCGGAGGAAAGAAAATATTTGTAACTCTACTAAATGTGTGGTGGCTAACGTGTGGCACGAATGTTATAGAAAAGGGCTATTCAACTTGGTAGGTGGGCCACGGTTAAAATAAAACAGGTTGGAAAGGTGGGTCTGTCTACCCATCCTATATGTGCATATATTTATATATAGACAAGCATTCAGAAAACGTCTGTCAGATCTATATTTCTGTCACCTCATATAGCAAAAAAAAAAATCTGTGTGTACTTTATTTTACTTTTTTTATTTTGAATATTTTTCCCCATCACGTTTTTTAATCTAATATCTATTATCCAACTTGTGCAATCTTCTTTCCGAAGATTTTACTTCTAGGAAGAAAATAGTTCCTAGTTTTGAGTATTTCTAAGAATGCATTTGTTAGACCAAAAGTAAATAGTTTTTGTAAAACTGAAAGGATAGATAGATAGATAGATAGATAGATAGATAGATAGATAGATCTAAAGGAGCTTTAATTAACCTGTAGTTCAATGAATGGGTGCTGTTTATTGTCCAGAATGCCTGTGTATTTATTAGGGGTATTGTGTGTAATGTTATTGAATGAGGGTCAATACAGTGCAATAATGCAATTTAATTGCATTAAATCTCAGTAATATTCTTGCTCAAATTTTAATAATAGATCATGCTTGCTCACACACAGACCATATTCTCTGCACTTACAATGTAAAGCTGTCAGCCATACTGTGACTGTACTGTATCAGAAATAAAACTGGCTCCATCTTCAAGATTACAGAAGTGTTTCCTCTACATTTCAGAATGCCCTTTAGTTTTTATTCACTAATGACTTGACCAATGTGTACTAAGCAATGACAATAAATTTCCATATTGTGTTCCATCTTCACAGTAAAATTCAGTTAAATTCATGGTATAGCACAGTGCCGGGTTTGGATTAAAGCAAGGATTACAGGTAACCCCCTAACATACAGTGGATTTTACAGAGGTTCACAATACAGTGGAAATTACCAAAAAAAATACAAAATTATTGCGAGGGAAACAGAAAACAAAGAAGAAAAAAAAGAAAAATCATATTGTGACCTTTTAAGAGCTCTATTTAGTTTAATAGTTTCCATTATATTATATGGTGTTTTGGATCAGAGTGCATAATATTTCTTTGTTTACAGTCAGTGTTGCCTGTTCTAAATAAAGGACTATATTTCAAACTGATTTTCTCATCAACATTCTTGTGTACCTATGTGACAAAAAACAAGTGTCATGTGTAATAGTGCACACCCTCGTGGATTTCATTTCCAAAATCTAATTTAGCTTAGTTAGACGCAACAGTGCAGTGCCTTCAACTCTGTGCATCACTGTGTTAAATGTGCTGAGCGCTGCTTGTGTCCCTGAGTAGAATCTTTGTCAATTAGCAGACTAATTTAAAGCCTATATGACAGAGATGCCACTTATTCAGGGAGAACTGAGAGCTGTTTCCTGCTCAGAGACTGACACTGACCATCACCTGATTGACCCTGACATCTCCCGCTCCAGCTTAGCCCTTCACTCACTTACACACACACACACACAATTCTAATATACAACAAAGTATTTTCTAAAGTTAATTGATGCTTTAAATCTATTCACCTGATTCCTCAGGGGTTGATTTGTGAGCTTTATTATTAAATTTTACTCAGTGAAACCTACAGCTGACATATTTTTCCGTTGACTACTAAATCATAATTTATAGCTTAAATAGACATATGCTCTATGAGCCAACGACACAAATAACTTTGCTGGAGATAGATGAGAGAAACAAAAACAATGTTTTTTGCTGTTATTTTATATGTATATAGTTTCTGTTTTAAAAGAGAGAGAGAGAGAGAGAGAGAGAGAGAGAGAGAGAGACGTTTTAGTATTACCCCAATACATACATATGATCCCTTTTTAGCTTATTTGAATTAACTAATTTTGGAGCGTTAATAATATCTACAATTTGAGACCCACTTGTATATCCAGCCGAGTGTGTTCGAGTGTGAGCCTGGTGGTTCTGAGGTGAAGAGTAACCAGCACTGTCAATCCTCACGGCTGAATCTGGAGCCTCTCTGTAGCCTGTAGAAGCCTAAAAATCCAACACACACACACACACACACACATTACCATAATAACAAAATCTACTCAATGCCTTTTTGTATGAGTCACTGCACATACAGTACTGTTTGGGCATATCACTGAATCATTGTGATTTTCTGATGTTCAATCAAAGTCCTTACCACAAGCTGAACCCTTCCACCGTTCAGAATTTCAGGGTCAATCTCCGGGAGGAAATGATCACTAGAAATGTACAGGTAAAGTTACCAGGCTAGTACTTTCACCAATTATGTTGCTTATACTAAAATTTACCCTAAAGCAAAATATAGAATCATGCTGTCCTGTGTAAACCGTAATCTGATTACGGATTATTCCATCAGTTGTAGATCAGAAAGTTTTCATCATGCATGACACACTCACCTCACGGAGGGGGCAGAGCTTCTCCGGCTTGGCACGGCTTGGGTTTGGAGCCACTGGTAGGTTCTGTGGCGTGTCTGTGTGTGCGTATACGTCTGCTCTGGCTCTGCTCTCAGTGCCTCCTGAGCACTCACATCTCCTCTGCCAGCTACACTTGACATCAAACATCAAAGTCAGTTTCAAATAAGAATAATTTGTTGTTGTCATGCACGGACCTCGGGCCCCATCGGCTCTGGAGTTACCACAGAATTTTATGAAAGGCATGGGGGAAAAAAAATCATACAATATTCCATGAAGCATGAATGATAGATAAACAGCCAATACAAGTAAGGGTGGAAAATTAAGTTCTATTTAAACTCTAGAAGTTTGACAGACAGTTAACGATGTAGAGTTTATCAGGCCTTGAAAGATCAGTACAAGTAGCATGGCCTGTTTACACTCAAGCTTACGAGGCCATTTGTTTTGGAAAGCTTTAAGGGGTAATTACTATAACGCTCCATCGGTGGCTCACTCAGGCAAATAAAGAGGTTTGCTTTCAGTAGGTTTTGTGGTCTCTTTTTAAACCTGCTGTGCTGTGATATTAATTTACCCTGAACATCCAGAGAGGAAGCAAGCGCATGATTTACAGTCAGTGTCGAAGCACGCCACCAGAAAGCTGTAACTCAAAGCAAAAACACGAACTCTCAGTGGAGAGCGGCGTAGCCAGGGAGGAGTGTGAATCGATAACAACTTCTGACAGCCAAGTGCTGGAACTAATGAGACACTTATTTAAATCCTTCTCATGGTTTTGCCAAGATGTAAAGAGCAGCCGGGGTTTATGGGGTACAGTCGTCATGGGTTAATTGGAAATCCACTAAAAATGTCAAGTGATTAACTTCTCACGTAGAGTTCAAATGAAGGAAATAGGTAGCACTTAATGGTGCTGAAAAGTCACAAATTGTCCAAAGGGGAAACATTTAGACTACTCAGATATTTTAATAGAGTTATAAATTTATAGCTCCTTCATAGATTATAGATAAATAGATAATAAAAAAGTCAAGAAAGTCTAATATGTCTTGATGCTAAAATGCATTCTAGTGAGAATGTCAACGAAAAAACCAAAATGAATTTAGCAAGAAAAATAGAAATGTTAATATGGTGTAATTAAAGCTGCATGTACACGGCACTGCTTGCTGCACATTTCCAAACAGCTACGCTTTGTTAAAGGAATGGTTACAGAATAAAATAAAATATTCATTTATTCATGCAGATGAGGTGAATTTAAACGTGCATAAATTTACATAATACAACATAACAGGAAAAAATGTGGATATTGTTAGAGTTCAAACATTTTTTGCTGTAAAAAAATGATAGAAATATAAAGTATAAATTCTACATTTTTACAATGATTATTCAATGAAACATCATGTCCTTTTATGGAAAAAAATGATTTAAAAAAGTACAAATTTTCTGTAACAAAAATAAAATAAATTAAAAATTAAAAAAAAAAAATTAGCAACATTTCTAGGAATTCTGTAATAAATATCTTCTAAATAGGAACAGAAAATAAAATTCAACATTTCATGAATGCAGGTCATCTAAAAACACAGATTTTTGGATCTGTATTAATTTTGGCTGTAATTTTTTTAGAATAAAATATTTTGAGAAATGTTCAAAAATATAATGTTATATCCACCTTTACCACCTTACTGCTACTTACTATATATATATATATATATAAATATATATATATATATATATAAATATATATATATATATATATATATATATATATATATATATATATATATATATATATATATATATATATATATTCAAAATCTGAAAACCGATTAAGATTCATAGTAAGTAAACTTACAATATCATGAAACAACTTTTAAAATAAGAAATGTCTATTGAAAATGTGTAGGAAGATCTACAACACTTAGTTACTATGTGTACTGGCTAAAATGAGTGTTTGAGGCTTTAAAATTAGTATCTAGAAATAGTTTAGCTAGAGCGTAAGACCCCAGTAGGGCTGAACAGAAATGAGACCCCCTCAGGTTCCCGCATGGCCCCTGATCGCCACAGCCTCAGGACGTTCAGAGGCCGCAGGAGTTACGCCTGTTAAGTGGGGCTCTTAAGCACATTAGGTAATATGGAGCTGAGTATAGCAGCAACGAAGCTGACCTGTCACCGTATCAGAGAATCAGCTCTTTCAGCCTCCTGCAAGCTAAGCCGTCAAAGAGCAGTGGGCAGCGTACCTGAGGCCACCCTGTCCGCCCCGGAACACAGACTGAAGGTCAAACATAGTTTACAGACATACAAGGGAAATAAAAGTCCAGCAATCATGGTTCTAATTACCGTGTTTTTGTTGTATGTTTTCCCGGTGAAGGAAATAATTACTAAGCTTTAATGTTTTGAAAAAGAAAAAGAAAATATTAAAATGGTAATATATAAAATATAGTTTAATGACATGATCACCTACAACTGTTAAAACTGACTGGATGGAGTGATTTGGATTATAAGACTGAGGACATGCTTGCTTGTATGATGACTAAGTTTTGGGGCATTTTTGGGACTAGCTCATTCAACTGGAATTCGGTTTGGAGATGGCATATCTATCTGACCACAATGAAGCCATGGGACAGCAAGCAACCACACACACACACACACACACACACACACACCAAACATGAAATGGCCTCTTGTGCGTAAAAGGATGTAATGCATGTCTGTGTGCATATATGAGTGCAAGTGTGTGTGTGTGTATGTGTGTGTCTCTATGTTATACCCATGGGGCTTTGAGTGTTTGGGAGTTCTCTTGGCAGACTCAAAGGAGGAGGTCAGGTCTTTTATCGTGAGGTTCTGTCTCCTACTTTCATTTGCCCTAGGTCAAGCCTTCACCTCCAGAGAGCAGACCACAGGCGGTCAACCAGCGGTCAACACACACACACACACACACACACACACACATACACACACACACACACAATATGGCATGCTGTTCAAAGTGTGCACAAAACATTGGTTACAATGCAGATCCATAACATTCAAGAACTTAATGCTACATAAAACTAAACTAACAAAAAACTCCATGTGTTCAGGTCAATGACTACAAACACACGCACTACCAGGGAATACGATAAAATTGTCTTATCTGCAGAAGTGTCAAAGAATAAACTTGTATAAATGACAACAAAAAATGACCCCATGACCCGATCTGATGATCTTTTATCATGAATTGCCTATAAATTTTATTCATGCATACGTTTTTTTTTAATATTTCCATAGATTTAAAAATACATACACAAATAAAAATATAAAACACAAAACTAAAACATCATTGCATGACTATTTGAGAATTTGCTGTTTATATGAGTTGCTCAGCACTGAACATGATCTCACTGAATATCTATCATACTTATCTACAACAGCATGACCATCTCACTAATCATGTTACCTACGGAAAGGAAACACGAGATACAAAGCCAAGATGTCTGCAGCCTAGGAAGGCTTTCAAAAAAAATGTAAGCAAACAAAAAACAAACAAAAACCCCTAAAACATCTACTGCAATATTCAGAACACATTACCTTTCATAGTCAAATGAATCTATTCATCTTCCACATAGTGCAAGCCTGATGAATTACACTACTCGCTGGCTATAACTTATCTCAGCAGACCTCAGGTCTATCATTCAGTAAGCTCTCTGGAGTAAATCATTTCAGGAACCTCGTTTTCCACACAAGAAGTGTGAAATTGAGCAGATAACGAGTCAGGAGGTCAGAATATTGGGCACAGGATTTATGTGTATTCCCTGAGCACACGCTCACAAAACAACATGCGTTTCACTGGCTGTTTAAATCCAAACACAGAGACGGGTAAAAGCAGCAGTGACAGAGAGATGAGGCGCTGGATAGTGCCGGCTACAGCGCTATACATGTTCACATATACCCCTTAAACATGTACAAAATATATTTCTAACATGTACAGAAGCAAATGCATCGTGCACATGAACTTGTTTCAAAAAATTGCTGAAAATACATTCAGCTTCTATATTATTATATTATTGCACTTTTTCCAGTAATCAGTGTCTACTTTGCAGATATATGCTATATTTTAATAATAATGAATACAACTATAAGGCATAAACTCGGATCTGTTCCATCCTGTTTCATATTCACTTTCCTCTGAAGGAGGAATGGTCTTTGGGGTGGGTGACAGCTTAAGCGCTCCTTCACTAGATGATGTGTTTTGGGGTGCATGGTCGACTCTGACCTGTGCAAGGCACCGATGCGGCGCCCCCAGGGATGCCCTCACGCCTCGGGCCGCGCACCGCTCCCCTGCTCTCCCCCGGCTTGCATTTCAGCCCCCTGCTCAGAGCCCCCTTCTGGAGGTGATTAGCCCCCAAAGCCGTGACAGATTCTTTCCGAGATATCCGACTCGGCCGTGTTTATTTTATCCAGGCTCTCTTTTGTGGATGTGCTGGACATGAAGTAACCCACTTGAAAATGGGGATCAGCTTACATACGCCAGGGGACTGCTGGAGGAATCGCAACAACAAAAAGAAGAAGAAGAAGAAGAAGAAGAAGAAGAAGAAGAAGAAGAAGAAGAGAGAAATCTTTTGCATGATGAGAGGAAATACTTTCCTTGCACTCTTTGCCACTGAAAATCTCAGCATCTCAGTATCTAACCCATTTAAATGATAAGCACCCCCCACTACCCTCTATCTAACAGCCCCCTCCTGCTGACAGTTACTCTTTCTCTCTCTCTCTACTATAGTGACACTGAACTACAGACAGATCTCTCTCTCTCGCTCACTCAGAGGAGTCTGGAACCCCTCAGTGCTCTACCTCCTCTGCACTTAACTCGATTTCACACTTCGGCTCTGCAACCAAGTCCTCTTGAAATACAATCATCTTGTTTATTCTCTATCATCCCAAACAACTTAATGGCTGGCTATTAACAGCCATGTCATGTGCCTTCAATTTGATCAAGGTAAGCTCTGCCCAGGTTTTCCAGTGAACCAAAGAGCTCTAACTAAGACCATGTTTGCCAAAGAATGCTAACATAAGAGCTTGTAGATTATTCATTTTATTTTTCATTTTTTTGCAGTGGTGATGTCAGTTGAGCTGTGACGTCTTGATCCTACCTTTAATTTCCTCTCTGAATTCAGGTCTGGAGCTCAGATCGCCATCGCCACAGGCTGCATGTTGTGGTTCCTGAACAGAGCCAAACCTACTCCTAGGTCTGTGACACCAGAACACAGACTGAAACAGAGTTAAAATGAGCTCATGCTCAGACACGGGACCCAAACCACACTATCACTTTGAATTAGCAGAGTGCACAGCTTCAACAGGAGCAGAGACTTTCTGAGTTCCACACAGGCCCTCATTTCATGGGCCCATGATTGGATTTGTGGCATTAAGAGTCACGCTCTTCTGACCCTGATCAAATCCAGCTCCAGGCCAGGCCTTTGGGAACTTGGCACGGATCAGGACTACTGTCTCTGGGGTTCTTCTCATGCTCATAGCACCGTGAAGTAACTTCAGAACAAGCAACTCTTCTATAGCTCCTCTTAATAATAACCAAGCTTAGGCACACAACACAGTGCAGAACAGTCGATTCCGGCAAGTGCTCGGAAATTCAGGCAAATTAAACATGACAGAAAGAAGGAGAGCTGCTCGCTGTTACTGTGCGTTCCATTGCTCTAAAAGGAAAGCCTGCGTGCTAGCATAACACCAACCAGAGACATAGACGAGAAAACAATAATCATTTATTAGAGACAGACATTGTTTTGAGAAGTGTATTTTTTCACTAAACTGCTCATTTATAGTCCACATGTTGCCATGCTGAATATGTGTGGATACTTTTAGTAATCCTTCTCAAACAGAGTGAAACTTTTCCACAGCAAATGTTTTCATACATGTATGAAAATAATGGGATGAGTACAGCTGGAAAGATATAGACAGAAAAACTTAAATACTTATTGGTCATGCATTTACATCTGGTAGCGAGATGTAGCTCAGTGTTTAAGATGTTGACCTACTGATCAGGAGGCTGTGGGTTTGAATCCCAAAACCACCAAGAAGGGCCCATGACAAAGGCCCTTAACCCTCAGCTATATAAATGAGCTAAATATACATTGTTCTAGATAAGGGCATCTGCCAAATGCGGTAAATTTACCCTACAATAAAGATGACTTGATAAACAGGACAACTATTATCTTAGTAGCATGAACAAAGAAACAAAAGTTAAACAGAACCGATATAAATTCTAGCATTATGCTTACCCAAGTATTTTTTCTGATTTTTCTGCTTTCGAGGCTTCATCCTCTGAGCCCTTTTTAGCATAAGACGGGCAGTGGAACCACTGCTAATACCCCTGAAATGAGAGAAACACACCTTAGGGTCTTCACTATGAGCTCAAAAGAAAAAAATGAATTAACTCAGGCTTAACAACAAGATTACCATTCTTCCAGAATTTTCTCAGATCTTTCTGAGAAATAACATTTTCCTTGTGTTGATGCTGGAGAGTGCATACTGAAAAACACATAAAACACACAATTTATCAATAAACTTTCCATACACGAGGTATTTAGTCAATACACAAGGTGTTAGTTTTGATATTGCGGACAGATTCAACAAGTCTCTGGAGCTGTACTGGTGGAATGAACACCATTCTTCCAAAAGATCTTATTTTAATTGCTGTTTTAATGATCGTAATGGAGAGCACTTTCTACCACATCAGTCTAAAATCATCCTCATATATCTCTATATTGTAGCTTATGATGTACATTATTTTCGTCTTCATCAGACCATTCTGCGAGTACTTATGCACTGTTGAAGGGGGTGGGTTCATCCTGGAAGAGGCCACTCCCATCAGAATAGAAATGTTTCTTCATAAGTTAAAGGTGATCAGTGGAAGTAACTGTACTGACTTACAGTGAACTGCATGTAATGGGACAAGTGGAGGAAAACCATGCCAGTTAGACCCTGAGCTGGGAAAAAAGTTTTAACTTTAATTCCTCAATAACGTGGAACAACTTAAAGGAACATATAAACCTTACTGTGCTTCCTTCACTGGTTACATTTAGGGGGCTTATAAATAAGATTGAGCATAGCCAGTGATAGTAGCCATATGCTGTATCTCCATCATTGAGCATTTGAAGGCTTCGGCATGGAGGAGTTGGTGTTGAATCTATAATGAACAGATTGTGAGCTAATTTATGAGTTGCTCAGTAGCTCCTGGTTAAACAACTTCAACTGACTGTGTATGAGTGTAGAAAGGACATTATTCATAATCACACTCTCTGCTGTTTATAATAATTTATAATCACACTCTTCATGTCACCCAAATGAGGATGAGGTTCCTCTCAAGATTTCTTCCTCTTACCATCTAAGGGAGTTTTTCCTTGCCACAGTCACTCTAGGCTTGCTCACATGGGATTAGGGATTAATACAAATAAATTTAAATATAATTGAATTGCTAAACTATGTATTTTATTTTCAGTTTATTTACTTATTCTGATTATTTCTTTCCCTCTCTGGGGATGGGAGAATTTTTTTTAATATGCTAATTGCTGTTGTGATCTAAACCTAATCTAATATTATTGAACCTAGGTATATGCTAATCATTACTATTTTACACTTTACATTTTATGCTTTTTATTTAGCTGCCAATACAGGGGGGAAATGAAAGCTTGGCATAGTCAAATTATGTCTATAAACAGGTTTAATAATCTTATATTTGATTTATTGTAAATGTATAATAAAAAAATATAACTACATTCAAGATCAAGATATCACTTGCTAAGATATCATACTGCCGCAATGCAGAAATCAGCACAAATGAATCATATGACTTTAGTTAGATGTTTGGTTTGGTTTTCAACTGAGTGGGGTTTAATGTGCTGTAACGTTGTTCTCAACCATTGAAATTTAGCCATTATAACATCTCCGACTAGCACAAACAACACAAATGACATGATGTTTAATTTCTGTTTAGACGGGGTGATGTTTGTTACACAGGTGTTTACCTGGTGCTTGGATCAGGTGACTGACTCTGCTCTTTCACTGGTGCTTCATCACTGCTTATCCAGGCCTGTCTAGGCTTCCATGGCTGCACACATGCACCCTTATGAAGCTCGGGCAGATGACGCAGAGGCTTTAAAAAAATCCAACAAAACATATCGTCAATATGATCTTTATTATCTGACACTATAATATCCTGCTTTACAGCCAAGAAAATGAATGCAGCTTTACAATTCCAGAAATGTGCCATCCATTTCCTGTGCTTTCCTTTCCTTAAATTATTAGGTAAAAAATAAATCTATCAAATCCTATCATCATACACCATCTTTTCCTCAGAATTAAGTTTATTACATTAAGTATTACATTTTCTACTCCAGAGCTCTTACAGCTGCATGTGGAATGTGTCTTTGTTTTTTGTTAGGATATTCACAAATCATGAAGTGAAGAAAGCTGAAATCATCCTGATGTTAACATCTGCTGCCTACACAGCCCGTTAAATTCCTTTAACTTAGTTAATACACCGTATTTTTTTGAGCTTCATCTTTTCCTGAGCTTTAACATTATTACATTAGGCATTAAGATGCTCCTTGGTAGCAGCTGCACTGCTTCATAGCTCAGCTACTGTGATGCAGATGGCTTGCTTGAAAAATGACATCTGCTGATTCAAAGGAAGTTTAAAGCGGCGTAGAACGTAATGGTGTTTTTGGAGGTAATAAATTTGATGATTAATCACCCAGGGGTTCTCGGATTGGCCCGGCTCACAGACAGTGGGAGGGATTCTCAGCCTGTTACCTTTGGCAGCTGGAGCTGTTCTGAATTCGGCAGCACTGAGGACGGCGACATGTCAGGATGCAGAGGAATCCAGTCCTTCTCCATGGCTTCCTATTCACAACACATGTACAAGTTTGTAAGGACTGATTATAACAGCTTATTTCTCAGAGATTGGGGCTGCATCTTCTTGAGAATTGTCCTCATTACAAAGTGCATCCGGTTACTTTGTTTATTGCTTCAAAGCAAGCAGCAAATCATATTAGCCTAAAAGCACAACATTCACGGCTGTGTTATCTGAGTCAAACATTAAAGCCCTGTATGACATGGATGACAAATAACTAATTCATAAACTGCATTTACTAAATGAAAAAAGTATGCTTCTTTGAAATCTTCAGAAGTTTTAGTTCAGTTCATCCATACGGAATAAAACACTTTGGTGTTAGAGGAAAAAAATCAACAACTATTACCGTCTTGTTTCAAGCAAAAGATGAATAGTTTATATCTCTTATACAACTGCACTACACTACAACTTATTTATTAACGGATACATCATGATTTATGTTTATGTTCAAGTTTATGTTTGTGGGACGTCCTTGAAGCAAGTTAGTTCTTGTTATCACTTAATGTTATAGCAGCTATACACAGTTTCTCTCTACTCATCTCTTTGCTGTAGGACTTTTAAAAAATATGGTAATGCACCCAAAAAAAAAAGTCTCTAACACTGACCTAAGTATGTTTTTACTCCTACAATTTTTTCCTCTCAAAGTCAGAAAAGTTGTCATATCACATAGAAACTAAAGATACACTTTAATTAAAGTTTACTTTTTTATTTATCTCAAAGGTTTACCCTTAACACAAGACAGTCCATCCAGAAATGTTAAATAAATGCCTACTCTAAGAAAACGTCATTTTTAATTAATTTATGCCAAGTATCTGGCATACATGTTTGTCCAGCATCTTAGGGTTAATGGATCTTTCCATATTTTTACAAACCATACTCCACTTAAGTCAGGAAGAACAAATCTGAATTACTCTGCTTATAGAAGTATAGAAGCAAATAAAAACTTTTATTTTGAGGTTTATTACAGCTTTCCCTAATAATGCTGGACTTGTGGGACACGCTAGAAATGATGGCATTTTTTTTACCACATTTTGTCCAATCAGAAGTGAGAATTCAACAGAGCTGTGCTATAAATATGTGGTTTAAAGATTATGGACGCCTGACCACACACAGATATGTTCATGTTAAACATCTCATTCCAGATTTAGTCCCACTTTGCTGTTATAATAACCTCCAGTCTGAGAAGGCTTTCCACTAGATTTTGGAGTGTGGCTGCGTGGATTTGAGCTCATTCAGCCACAAGAGCATTAGCGAGGCACTGGCGCAGAGGCCTGGGGTGCAGTCAGTGTTCCATTTCAACCCAAAGATGTTCAGTGGGGTTGAGGAAACATCATACACATCTGCTCTGTTGCTCAGTTATGGCTGCATGACACGGATTAAAGCTATGCACACCAAAAACGATGAGGCTTTGTGCATTTAAGAGCCAGAGAGTGATCTTACAGCTAAGCATCAACCTCCTGTCTTCCTTGCTTGTTGATTATTATGACTTTTCTTTTTTCAGCTAATTGCTAATGACAGCTCCCCACCTTCACGAGTGAGGGGTGCCGTCAGCGTCACAGCACAAGCCGTCCATCTGTGTACTGATTTCCCAGCTATGACAACAACACCATGACTCTGCTTTTACCTCATCAAAAATGAATTCATCCATGTCCACCTCCTCAAAGGCCTCATCTCCCTCCGATATCTGGGCGAGCATGAGAGCACGAGTCAGCCTCTTCCGTAGCATGTAGCCCCTCCATACAGCCTGCAGGGGCAAACGCACAAGACCATGAATCACACGCAAACGTAAATATTGTGTGTTATCCCATTAGGAAGATAAAACATGTTA
This sequence comes from Hemibagrus wyckioides, assembly GCF_019097595.1. Classification (NCBI taxonomy): domain Eukaryota; kingdom Metazoa; phylum Chordata; class Actinopteri; order Siluriformes; family Bagridae; genus Hemibagrus; species Hemibagrus wyckioides. The sequence goes on from NC_080713.1 coordinate 19,443,882, forward strand.
ACCTCTGTTTAATTGCCCCGCGGTCTGCTGTTTGAACTTTTGGTGACTTAAGCAGTATAAGACAAATGGAACACTGGGACACCCTTAAATCTCTATATTCCCCACAGGCTGGGGGATGGAAGACTTCAGAAAAGTGTAGATCGGGATCCAAGCGCTCACACTTCACCAAAACACTGGAATCTGATTCATCTTTTTTTTTTTTTTACTCTGTCAAACCCTTGGGGACTCATCAACCATGAGTAGCATGGGGAAAATCTGTCACAGAAGTTATATGAGCACAGAACAGCCTGCTTCGAAAAGTACTGTTGCGCTATTCAAAACAAGCCCGTGGCAGTAATAGTGTAATGAAGATGATTTAATTTTATTCCAGCTTTCTTTATTATGTTCATAAAATGAGGAATTGAAAACACCTTTCAGAAGCGTATCACTGTGCTTGATCAGAAACACTTGGGAACTTCTCTTCTCGCTAAGTAAGCCATACCTGAATGACCGTGGCAGCGTAGTCTTTATTAAGACGTTCAGGCCTGGTTGTGCAGGATTTCACTTCTCTTTGAGGACTTAATCTTGCAGGAACTATTGCAGGTGGCCCTAAATGGCTCGTTCGTCTCCTCTGTCTGTGTTCACGCCAGTGCCGCTGGATCACCATAACTGCCACTCTGAATAATAGCAAAGAAAGTCATTACAGATGAGATAAAGCTGATAGATTATGGGTGACTAAATGTATAGCTCTTAAGTCACGAATCAAACGAATTTATCAACAGTCAGATGAGGGGTAAGGACAGGCTGAAGATTTTAAGTCATGTGAGATCGATTTAGAGATGATTGATGGATAAAGAAATATTCCTGCTAAAGGAATAAACTACACTACATAAGAAGTGAGCATGTGATTACCACCAAAAATACTTTTAAAACAGTTCCCTGTACTGAGAAAAGAATTAAATAGTGTTTACTCAAAACAGACTTACAGGCAGTTGCTGAATTTTTTATTTTTAAGTTAACAATATCTTAGGATGAGATACAACCGACAGTGAAGTGTCTCCAATAAATAAATAAATAAATGTAAACCCTATCCTCTGACAATGTAGTGCAATCTTTTTAAAAGTTTTTAAAAAAAAAATAAATGATAAAGATTTAGAGCTTAATTTACAAATACTGCACCTTTGACTTGAAATGCTTTGCTCAAAGATATATGTTATATATGATAGAATTCATCATCTGCCCCAAGACTTACAAATTGGTTTTTTTTTCTCAGTACAGGGAAATACTTTTCTGTGGTAAATGTTTATAGGCTACAGATTTGGTGGACTGAGAATAAGCTAGAGTGTTCCAAGTCTAAACCACACATATCTACAAATAAAAAGCACAGGATGCATATTACATTATATAAATGTTTGGACTAAAAGTAAGAATGCTGAGAAAATCCTTATCACTCATACGTTCTGAGGTCCATCCTGGATGCCTGGACACCATATCTGCTGTATCTGTCTTCACTTGCTTGGGTGTCCCTGAATTTCTCAGTAGGATTTACACAGCTACCTGCATAACCAGTATTATGGTCACCAGATGGAGGCTGGTATTTGTGGGTAAAATTAGGCAGATGTGGTGCTTGCCAGCTCGGAGTCTTGTGCTCTGCTGGATTTTGGATTTTCTCCTGATCACTTTTCTCCTGTGTCAAATCCCAGTTGAATAATTCCTGTAAATGGCTAGAGGCCAAAGGTTCTTGCATGGCTGTCTCACGGACACCGCTGTCCCCATACTCATGAGCGTAGCGTTGCTCTTCTGCCAACTGAAACAGCTCAGCAGCTTGGTTACTGACCAGGAGCTGAGCCTGCAGTGCAGATGGAGCTGAGCTGTACAACACATAAACACACGCTAGTTGAAACTTTTACCGTAAGAATAGACTTTCAACAAACAACATCACTTGACACAAACAACCAGAAGAGCTACTAGAGTGACAGATACAAACAGATACAAATACAGATGTGAACAGCAGGTTGTTTGTGTCATTTTTTTGTGAGAAAGGTTCAGAGGGCATCTGGCTGAGTTTACAGGTGTTTATCACTGTATAGAGGTGTGTGGCTAAGATGCAACCAAAAGTCATATGTCTTTTTGTTTGTTTGATTGATTTTGGTTTTTCATTGTATACAGTTCATATTTAAATAATGAATAAATTTTTTTTAATATTTTGGCCACACCCACTTCAGATTTAAATCTTATATATATTTACAGCACAAAACAGATACAGGCAATGCATCCACATAATTGCTAAATAAATAAATAAATAAATAAACAAACAAACTTTGGTTAAAAATATTTAAATTAAACTGATTTTTTCAGAATTTTTATTCTGAATTTACTCCAAAATTTACATTTGTTTCTGTTGTTGTTCATTTATTTAGAACTGTGAGGAAAACAAGGACCTGCTGAAGAATCTTTCAGGCTTACAATGCAGAATACAGTAATACTTTAAGTTTTACAAACACATATGATCCGTCTTAAGTCTTTGAGACTATTAAAGGCTAACGCTCTAGCATTAGAGTTTTAATTCCATGTTTAGAAAAATGAAAGGCAGAGAATCTATTTGACTGCATACTTTTACTTTTCAGCAGCTGTTGCTGCAAGTCTCACTGACATATAATGAGACTTTTCATGATGTGGATTAAATGTGTACAAAGGCATCTCAATCTCACGCTAATTATTCTATTAGCAACGGCTGCGTCTCCCCCTTCTAATCCTGCCCTCTGAGCTCTCTGTATCCTCTCAGGCCATACAGAACCCCTGCTATTTCAATCCTCACAGAGGGCACAGGGGCATCTGAACACACACACACACACACACATGCATTCACACTTTCATTCTACTGTGGTAAAAGTCCCAGAATAATAAAATTAGCAGAAACATAAGTGCTGATAGAAACGTAGTGAGCTCTTCATTACATTTAACAAACCGAATAAAAAAAAAGTAATGTCAGCTTAATTTGACAACTGGATTTAACCAGTATGTCCTAGAAAATATACCAAATCAAATAAATATTCAGAGTTTTTATAGAGACAATCTACATACTGATACCTAAAGGCAAAAATGTGGAAGAACACACCATTCATGAGGCTACTGCTGGAGAATTTAAGCTGTCTGGGTGCTATTCAAAGGTACAAAAGAACACAATGGTGACCCAGTGTTTCATGTGTTCTGTTAGACAGCAACTCCTCTGGTCACTATGTGCCCGCTCGGCAACCCAGTGATACAACCTCACCCAGCCAGACGGTGGACTCTTCACCTTCCCCGGGGTGAGTTGGGGATTGACACCAGGTCAGGTCAGATGTTAATTGGCTCTGGTGGTCCATGTAGGGGCCAAAAAGGGGCTTTGTGCAATATGTCCAACACAAGGCGAAAGGATTTGAGTAGCTTCCAAAGTCTTCACAGCTATTTAGAGGCATATGTTTGATCCAGGAACAGACATTTTTGGGATATAATCAGAAAAGACATAGAGTCTCATCATCACACAGGACCAGTCAGAGGAGTCTCACAGTGCACTGCACTGACCAGTGACAACTGCTCTGTCTGTAGGTGGTCTAAGCAGCCAGCCTGGGAGGGTTTTGCGTCTAAAAGTGAAAAGTGTGCATTGTGCCAGTGAGATGTGTGTGTACACTACATTATAATTTACTGCATTGCATGCTTCATTAGCTTTGGCACAAAAACAAACCCGCTGGGCCTAATCATTCCCTTAACAACAATTTGCCTCTAAATAATAAACTGCACTTATCTTTCTCTGTGTATGCTGCCTTCACAATGATGAACAGAAAACTTTAACTTTAATTTTAATTTTTAATTCTACTGCAATCCTCAAAGCATACTACTGAAAATCATTTAGGCATTATTCACTACCTTGCAATGCTATGATGCGTAGATTCATTTATAATTTGTGTCTATTTATTATTCATACAACTTACTATTTTCAGTTATTGCTCTATTGTTTCTGAGTGTCTATAAAACAGGAGCTTTTTTTATTCTGACAATCATGTCTATATGATTTAATAATATTTATTGTTGCCTCTCCAACATAAAAATTGACTTCCCAGACACCACGCTAGTCAGTAATATTAAAAAAACAACAACCCATAATTTATTCCAAGGGACAAGGCAGGGGACACTCTGTACAGTGTGCCAACCCATCACAGTGCACAATCGCACACTATGGACAATTTAGAGATGCCAATCAGCTTATAATGCACGTCTTTGGACTGGGGGGGACTCGAGTACCCAGAGCACAAGAGGAACATGCAAACTCCCACAGGAAGAAGGTGGGAATTAAACCCCAAACCCTAGAGATGCAAGGAAAACATGCTACTATAGATCCTTAATATGCTTTAATATTCATTCGCCTAGTAATAAAAAAATGACAAGCAATTTACACAGGAATCCAAGCAGATATGTTCTATAAATTGCACTGATTAATTTTTTGATTAAGTCACTGGACACAAGCATTTGTGCATTTCTGGCAGATTTCCTTAGTCATATTGAACTCATTTGATACAACTGAGCATTAAGGGCCAAGCACTAGCAACTTGGTAGACCTGGGATTTAAACCCACAACCTTCTGATCAGTACTCCAACACCTTGACTACTAAGCTACTACATACCCAAGAATTGGGGGGCCATAGAAGCTTAGTGGTTAATACCCACATGCACATCACATCTCCAAGGTTAGGGGTTCAATACCCACCTCTGCATGTTCTCCCTGTGCTTTAGGAGTTTCCTTCTAGCACTCCAGTTTCCAGTTTCCTTCTAGTACTCCCCCATTCCAAACACATGTGCAGTAGGCTGGCTGGCATCTCTAAATTGTCTGTAATGTGTAATGGGTGTGTGAGATGGGAGTGCCCAGAGTTCCCAGGGATAGGCTTCATGCTCTCCACGACACTGTGTAGGATAAACGATACAGAAGAAGGATAGACGACTGGACTATACCACCAGATTTTAGTTTGTATAATGAAGTTGCCTTCTATTTATTCTGAAGGTTGATTACCAGTTATGTGTTTTGCTAATTGGCCACCATGGGCCAATCACAGTAAGCTATCAAATCAATCTCTCGCTTAACGTAAATGAAGAATGCAATTTAAAACTCTGTGTACAAATTTCACGTAAATTTCCTTATATTTGAACATAAGAGTTTCTAACTCCAGTCTTAGGAATTCTGCCCTTCACAGTGTGACGTTTTCCCTGGCCACAATATACTTGGCCATGATCAGTAAGGGATTAATAATGAGCAAATTAGTTGAATTAGGTGTGTTGCTTTAGAAGAAAACTTGGACATGAAAGCTCCAGGACCACAGAGAACCACTGGTCTAAAATATCACTCTAGTCATGCCAACTCTATTCTCCCACAGCAGAGTTAATTCTGTCATCTAACTGAAATGATGACAATTTTCAACCAAAAAATACACCAAATAAGCTTAATTACCTGCTAATGCTAGTGATAGTTTCCTACCTGATCTCCATGCAGTGTCTCTGTAGTACTGAGTCAATCTGATCTTGGTGTGCCTGGCAGAGGGCCTGGAAGCTCCACAGCTGTGTTGAGTCTGCAGAGAGTTTTCCTGAGGCGCCGGTTTGCTCTCCGTTCAGCTTTATCAAACTTGGATTTACTGCCAGAACAGAAGACCTGTGTAAAAAGAAAATTAAAATTAAAAAAAAAAAATGATGATGATGATGAACAAATGACATCAGGAAAGTGAGAAATGATTTACGCATCAGTGAATTTTGTCACTGAGCTCACAAATGGGATCAAACTGAAATCAATTACCCAATCAAGATGTAAATGAATTAACTTCATGGTTTAACAATTTAAATTAAGAGACTGTTACTCTTCTGCTTATAAATGCGGTCTCAAAATGCGAAAAAATAAAGTGCACTTAACATCCAGATTAATACGACTATATCAGGGGAAAATATATTTTCATATCTCTCTCTCTCTCTCTCTCTTCCCCCTACTCCACTCTAAAATATTTACATTGAGCACATGAAATCAGTTAGGAAATGGAGATGAAATGTTTAATGAGTTTGACATTTCAGACCCAGGAGAGTCCGCAGGCTGTCTGCGTGCAGAGCAAAGAGCTTTATTCAAAGCCGGCTCCTCACGGAGAGAAACGGTGATGACACTTTTGAATTAGAAGTGAAAAGGTCTATGTTGGCTTCAGTCCACTGACGAGGCTGTCAATCATGTTGAGTCGATTTTCCTTCCCTTCTCAAAATCGTATAACGTCAGATTCCAGACATTTGTGTGGATGTGCTTGTGTATATACATCTATGTGTGTGTGCGTAGGAAAAAGAGAAATTGATATATACTTAGAAAACTTGCAACGACGTGTTATTTACAGCATGTTCGGTATAAAGTTACTCAACTGCAACTTTGTAAGATGTGGTTTCAGAATGCTTGGTAAAGTTAGGTGAATTATTAATACTACAGGCTGGAATACACCTAGAACCATAAGAGTCCATCATATACCCTGTAAGGGAATTTTGTGACTGTATACAGGATAACACTGAAATCAGGCACAATGTGTAGCTCATATGGCTGTCAGTACAGTTTCAGTGATGGATCGAGAATTCAACAGGCCCTCAATGCGACAGAGTGTGCTTAAGCTCACAGCTCCGTCCATATATCACTTAGTGAAAACTTCCCTGCAAACACAGGCTCATGCAGCAGCAAGATTTATGGAGGTAAAATCCCTCTCCTCTCCTCTCTCTCTCTTCTTTCTCCTCTTTCTCTTTGCTCCTGCTTACGATATCCTTTGGTGCTTTAATTTTGCTGCTGTTATCATTGGCTGGGGATTAAAAAACCCGAAGACAGCAGAGAAAACAGAGAGTGTAATACCATTGTTGGCACTGAGGGTTAGACAAAGTTCATCCTAATACTGAGCATGATTTGAGTGAGCTCCCCAGACACACACCACATACACGAGACAGAGGATAGAGAGGATTTTGATCGACATCCTAATCTTGGTGTCCTGAAGTCCGAAATGTAGTACAAGAGTAAAAAAAAAAGTGATCAAAAGTACAGTATATGTTAGTTGCATGTATCTCATTTTTATCTATTGTTCATGCAACTTGATAGAAATTCAATACAAACTGCTATATACAAATTAGATATTAGATATACATTTAAATAAAACACAAATTATAATAGAGACAACATTTGACCTACTTAACACTAACTTGGTATTATACTACACTAAAATCTCCACATTTAAATGGTGGTATAATTTTTCATTATGCAACAAAATTACATTGATTTAATTATGGATTTTTATTTATTTTGAAATGAACTGCATTTGTCACCTTTGTGATCCACCGCTTCACAACCCCCACATTATCCACCATCTTTAATTTTATCCTTCACATCATTCTGTTTAAGTTCATGCGAAACATAACTGTCAGTGTAGAGCCGAAAGGCATTTGCTTCACAAATATTCTTCTGCTGAGTAAATATTTTAAGAATTACAAGCACTTAAGTCCACGTGCAGATAGATGTCACCGGGTAATCCAATAACTGCCCCACTGATACACTAGCTAGCCCAGTGATCCGGCCCGGAAACTCTGTGTTAAAGTGGAATGTTTATTCTCCTCGCCTTGCCTGATCCATCTCGAGCAGTGTGTCTGCATTCACATTACACTTGTGCTCTGGGACACGCTTAAAATGTTAGTATCTTTTGCTGGAATGTACACATAGCTGTGTCTGCCAGTCCAAGACAAACTTTTCCTCTACAACAGGAGGTGGTGTTTCCCTTCTCATTTATTAAAAAGCTCTCTGATCGGGCTCATCCTTACCGTAATAATGTTGTGTTGGATGTGTGTAGGCGGTTGCTAACATGAGGGATACAATCCATTGGTTAGTCAATAACACACAGTATCTTTCTTACCTCCAGTTATTCTCATGCTGTACAGGATTGTCAGCTATACTAAGCTCCTGAAGATGAGTGCATCCCTGAAGACTCATACAAATGTTCCTCAGCTCTAGAAGAGAGGTAAAGCTGTTTGTATTTCTCCCTCACAGCAGAAATAATGATACCTAATCTTATTATAGATACAAATCTAATCTATAGCCATGCTTTAGGAATATTCTCTGTTTATTTAGAATTCCAAACTGAGATTGTAGGATTTAATGAATCACTTGCTTACACACAACCAAGATAAGATATAAAAATTGTGTGATTAGTGTTAATCTGAGAAAATAAATCAAATGTAAGGTGAATGACGCCATGTTTTGCTATATTTTCCCAATACAAGTATCCTAAAATGGTTGTTGAGACAATAAGTAGAATGCACAATAAAATTGAAAAAATGCCAAAAAATTCACATCTGGAGCTAGAGTTAGAGGTATAAAAGCTTAATTTACATGTCTTTTTAAAATAGAGGCCATTCTGTAAACACAACAGTGTGTTCTTCTTGGAAAATAATCAATAAGAGGTAATTGAGGATTATATTCCACTAACAGTATGTCCCAAAGTGTATTAATCCTCATATGCCACAATAATTTGCCATGAAATATAATTTTTTTATCCATTTGTAGTTGCACTCAATATTAAAGAACATCTACTAAACAAGTTTTCAACTTACGTTATAGCAGCTATAAACATTCATTCCCTCACCAGGCTCTCTTTTTTAAGACAAAAAAAAATACTATTCTCTCTCCTCTTCAATAAATACCAATATATTTTTTATTTTATTTTATTTTATTTTATTTTATTTGGTTGGTTAGTTAATTATTATTGAGCTTATATATATTCATAATTATTTTTAATGATTGCGTATTGGAACATGAGCATTAATATAATCCAGCACTTTGCCTGGTACTAAAGTTCAATCAATTAATGCAATCAATCAATAAACACCTTCTGATTATCCAGACTTGAGAATTTAGCAGCGCTGTAGTATAAACATAGTCACCTATATGTAGTATAGTTGTTTTCCTACCTGATAGACAGTTGTGACTAACATTAAGTGTCTTCAACGAAAGCAAGTCCACTAGCAGTGGAAGCTGGGTGATACTGAGGAAAAACAACTAATATTGATGAATCCTAACAATGAAAAAAACAGACAGGAATAATAACATATGCTAGACAGCATTTACTCTACAGGTACAGAGCACCCACCTGTTTTGAGGCACAGACAGACAGCACAGCAGAGGCAGCCAGCAGCTATCCAGGCCATGCAGAGAGCAGATGCTGTTATCATCCAGATACAGCTCCCTCAACAGGACATGGTTCTTAAGCACAGGCATCTATGCCAGAGACAGAAAAATAAGTAAAAAACCAAACTGCCAAAATACCATCCTGACCATGTCAGGCATTAAATGTCTCTTGAGCTGAGGAACACAGGCTTCACCCTAAATATGAAACCGCAATACCACATTTCTGAGCACTGAGCCAGACTGGCAGTGGAAATCGAATTAAAGTGACGGCAGACACTAATAGGAGGTGAATGGATGAGCCTTTTTTAATGTGAGGATGATGTAAACAATAGCTGTCATCAGTAGGGTTCTGTCTTTCCACAGATCCTACTCTGGTGATTAAAAGGACATCACGTATATGTACGTCTATTTTATTCTGGAAAACTCTACACAGAGCTCCTTCATGTGGTTGTTCGCCTCATTTTAATTAAGCGAGACACAAAAAAAGTACAGTGAAACAAGAATTACATCAGTTAAAAGGCAATTCAGAATAATGAGATGTCACGAAATATTACTGGTTGTACTGAACTTGCTTGTGAGAAAGAAGTTCCTGATTTTCCCTCTTTATTGTGAGATTTACAGTATATTCCTATATGATTACGTGCCATTATTATTTAAGGAATACAATCTGTATTTTTTGACTTTGGTCTGTAAAGAGTTTTAATCGGTGTGTGTGTATGTGTGTGTGTGTGTGTGTGTGTGTGTAAATGTGTGTTTTGTTTCTAAAGACCCATGATGAACAGAGCCAAACATCTATTCTTAGGCATTTTGTGAGACATCAGAATGAGGCATTAACATCAGAATATAAACAGAGTGATGTTTTAAAGTGCATCAAAGAAATCAGTATGACAACAATAATAGCATTAAATCAAGTACAGTATTAAAAGAGAGGAATACAGTATTCATTTTTCTGTTGTTCCACTGCTGAATCTGTTCTTCTTCAGTATTTCATTTGCAATGTAACCTATTTTGTGCAAACTATTTTTCATGCATTAGAACCGGACCAAAAAGGTCAGTCACTAAGAGCAGGCGGTTTTTATTTTTAGGCATGGTGGAGCAGGTGATCACATAAGAAGCTCATGTGTTTATGAACATGGGAGCATACTGGACACCGCTGGCTGCTTCTGACATTCACCTTCAGTAAATATTTTGTATTTAGGTTACATATGCTCATTTGAGTCATGCATTTATCCAAAGACATTTACAACTGTGACAGGATACAAATGAGCAGTTGAGGATTAAGAGTCTTGCTCAAGGACATTCTGCATCACACAACTCCAGCTGACTGTATATGGATGTAGAAGGGACATTATTCATAATCACACTCTCCGGTGTTTACAATCATTTATAAATCACACTCTCTGGTGTCACCCAAATGAGGATGAGGTTCCCTTTTGAGTCTCCTTGCCACAGTCGCCTCAGGCTTGCTCACTAGGGATGATTTTATCTATCATTAATCTTGGACTTTTTGTACTATGTTTCTTATGTTCTGTAAAGCTGCTTTGAGACAATGTTCATTGTTAAAAGTGCTATACAAATAAAAATTGAAAATTGACCCAATCATGGCAGCTTTAGAGTGCTGGGATTTGAACTCACAACCTTCTGATCAGCACTTCCCACCAGTTTGATGCTGTGGTTGAAATATACTAAATTACTTTGTTTAAACATTCGAGAAAAAGGACTTACAGAACTAAGCAGTGTATTGTAAAATAGTGTCTTTGCCAAAAAAAGGATTGGTCAGAATTTCTTCTGCTCAGAAACAAAGAGATACAACAGCAAAGATTTCTGGGGAATATTCTAACCATCACATCATTTCAGATGTTCTGTCACATGGTCATATGGTTGCCTCAGTATCACTTTAATATAGATTGTTCTATAATAGAGTATCAGATTACCCCTCTGAGAGCTGTTTGTTTGTTTGTTTGCTGTATGATGAACTCAGTGTGATTAGGATTGTTAATGGCTGTGCACCTCTGTCAGGTTGTTTCCTCTCAGGTCCAGCGTGTTGAGCAAAGCACAGTTCTCCAGGCCTTCCACATGGCTGAGGTGGTTGTACGAGCAATCCAGATGCAAAAGCGTGAAAGCGTCATCCAGTCCTCTCGTGCTGATCAACTGATTATGATCAACTGTGAGTCGGTGAAGCCTTTTCAGAGATCCCAGACCACCTGACAGAAAAAAAAACACACCATTCATATGGGAGAGAACAAGAATCAGAATCTCATTTCAAATCTTGAGAACTGGAAGTAAATATGATTTAAGAGCATTTAACCTTTTGCCTATGGGCTTATGCATTGCTACTGAATACAGAAACACAGTTTGACTGCACAGCTAGAGCAGAGACTGAGTACAATAATAAGATAATGCTGCCATCTAGTGGGGCACAAAAATAATCCGATCTGAAATCTATTCAGCAACAACCAGAATATAATGCAGTCTATTAGTGTTATGATTTGAGCATTACAGATGTTAAAAGTAGCCGAACAACTGCTTCAGTTTATATTTTGGAAGACTTTTTGTTTTGCTTCATTTTGTTTTTGCATTATTTCTTTTAAAATGGTCAGCAGAAAAATTTATAAATAGATAATTTTTTCCATAATACTACTAAATATAGAAGAAAAGCTGAAACAAAACTCATATTAACACATGGACATCCATATATATGGTTAACACTGTTAATGCTCAAAAATAAAAATGTATTTCTTTAAAATGAAAAAAAATGGCCTGGCTCAGATGGCCTGGCCTTAGATTGAAACCCAGCAGGAAGTGTGAGTAACATAAGGCTAGATAAGGTAAGATTTTTCTGGTGCGTTTGTAATCTAAATAGTTGGCAATGATATCAAGTATGTTTAATCTTATGCTACATTCACACATACAGTGACAAATAAACTGGAGATCATTCACTTTCAATGAGAGCTGGAGAAATCCAGTGACGTGACCAACCGCGGCCATTGGTGGATAGATGTGAGTGTGACAGAGTTAAGATAAGTTTGTGCAACTATAGAGCGACTTGGTGCAATGGGAGTAAAGACAGTAGAGCACATGTGATACCTGGCAAAGCACACACACCAATTTTCCTTCGTCTCGTATGATATCATGTATATATACACTGGTGAACTTTATACTATAGCGGAAATAAAAAAGTCTATACACCCCTGTTAAAATGGCCAGTTTCTGTGATGTAAAAAAAAAAGAGACCAATTTCAGACCTTTTTCCACCTTTAATGTGACCTATAGCCTGTACAACTCAATCGAAAACAAATCGAAATCTTTTAGGTGGGGGGAGTAAAACTAAAAAACTAAAATTATGTGGTTGCACAAATATGCACACCCTTAAACTAATACTTTGTTGAAGCACCTTTATTACGGCACTCAGTCTCTTAGGTATGAGTCTATCAACATGGCACATCTTGACTTGGCAATATTTGCCCACTCTTCTTCGCAAAAACGCTCCGAATCTGTCAGATTGCGAGGGCATCTCCTGTGCACAGCCCTCTTCAGATCACCCCACAGATTTTCAATCAGGTTCAGGTCTGAGCTCTGGTTGGGTCATTCCAAAACTTTAATCTTCTGCTGATGAAGCCATTCTTTTGTTGATTTGGATGTATGCTTTGGGTCATGCTGAAAGATGAAGTTCCTCTTCATCTTCAGCTTTCTAGCAGAAGCCTGAAGGTTTTGTGCCAAGATTGTCTGGTATTTGGAACTGTTCATAATTCCATCACCTTGTCTAAGGTCCCAGTTCCAGCTGAAGAAAAACAGGCCCAAAGTGATGCTGCCACCACCATGCTTCACTGTAGGTATTGGGGTTCTTTTGGTGATGTGCAGTGTTGTTTTTGCATCAAACATACCTTTTGGAATTATGGCTGAAGAGTTCAACCTTGGTTTCATCAGACCATAACACATTTCCCCACATGCTTTGGGGATACTTCAAATTTGTTTTTGCTAAATTTAGCCAGGCTTGGATGTTTTTCTTTGTAAGAAAAGGCTTCTGTCTTGCACCCAACCACATAGCCCAGACATATGAAGAATACAAGAGATTGTTGTCACATGTACTACACATCCAGTACTTGCCAGAAATTTCTGCAGCTCCTTTATGTTGCTGTAGGCCTCCCGGCAGCCTCCCTGACCAGTTTTCTTCTTGTCTGGTCATCAAGTTTAGAGGGACATCCAGTTCTTGGTATTTTCTCCACTTGATGATGACTGTCTTCACTGTGTTCCATGGTATGTCTAATGCCTTGGAAATTCTTTTGTACCCTTCTCCTGACTGAAACCTTTTAACAATGAGATCCCTCTGATGCCTTGGAAGCTCTCTGCAGAACATGGATTTTGCTATAAGATGCGACTAAGTAAATGTCAGGAAAAGCCTACTAGAACAGCTGAATTTATTTGGGGTTAATCAGAGGCACTTTAAATGATAGCAGGTATGTACTGACTCCTATATAACATGAGTTTAAATGTGATTGCTTAATTCTGAACACAGCCACATCCCCAGTTATAAGAGGGTGTGCACACTTGTGCAACCACATTATTTTAGTTTTTTATTTATTCCACCCCCTAAAAGATTTCAGTTTGTTTTTCAATTGAGTTGTACAGGTTATAGGTCACATTAAAGGTGGAAAAAGTTCTGAAATTATTTATCTTGTTCTCATTTTTTTACATCACAGAAACCTGCCATTTTAACAGGGGTGTGTAGCGTTTTTATATCCACTGTATATACAAACAACTGACTGTTTGTATATACTGTTTATATATGACTGTTAGTTGCACCACCCACTTATAAATGTCACTATGGCAACCAATAGTCAGCATTTCATAGTACAGAGACTAATAGTCATAAAACTTCTGTACATATGAATGTAGCTTTAGTAATGCACTTACTGATGCGAGAGATGATGTTGTGGGAAAGCTGAAGCACAGTCAGGTTCACAGCACCGTCCAGACCATGGATGCTCGTAAGTTGGTTCCTTCCCAACAGCAGGACCTCAAGTTTGGCCAGACCTCCACAGTCAACATATGTGATATTGTTTTCCTTTATAAAGAACAGGAAGATTTAATAAACAGATGTATGCTTGTACAACCGCAATTACTATTTAAGAGCACTGATGCATACCTGTAAATCAATATGCTGAAGTTCAGTGCACTGATTAAGTCCATCCAGGGCTTGAAGTCTACATCGCCTGAGGGTCAGTGCCTGTAGTCTGGTACACTCAGACAGTGTGGAGAGACTACAGCCGGACAAATCCTCCAGAGTCACTGTCGTCACCTGGTGTGATGTTGATAGGAGACTTAATTTATACCATTGTTCAGGATTTAATTACAGTATTATTATATGCTCATTAGTCTTATTAGGAAGCATTTTATATAAGGGAGATAGATAGAAATTAACATGATGTAGTAAATTGTATATCAGGCCTTTCCAAGTTAAATGTACAATAAACCACAGGCTGTTTAATGCTCAATTCTGATTGGTCAGAAGGTGTTTAGTAGTAGCTCTGCTGCTGTATATTAAAGTGCTTGTTCAAACACATTATAATTTCTTCACTAATTACGAATGGACTTGAATTTCAACCACTTCAGATAAACAAGTGTAAATATAGTGTGTAGAGGAAGGAGTCTCCAGTGTCAGTGCTTTGTAACAGTAATAGGCTTAGTTTGAAGTGTGTGTGTGTGTGTCATTAGATTCAAAGTAGGGAAAAAGGAAAATGTGAGGGAACATTTAGTGAGTTGAAAGTGAAAAAGTAACTTGTTTTCTGAACGTTCCACAACATTAGATGTAACTATATAGTAATTAAATAGTAATTGTTAGCAAATTATTGTGGTATAGAGGAAGAAAACATTTTTTTTTATTTATTCATTTATTATTTATTTATGAATTTTTTATTTATTTTTGAACTTTTTTTTTCATTTTTAAATTATATATATATAATTTTTTTTTATATATATTTAATTTGTCTTTGTTTCTGTTGATTTCTCTGGCAAAAGAATTTCGTTTGGGATTAATAAAGTTCTATCTTATCTTATCTTATTAGGTTTGTTGTTCTTACTAAAAAAAGTTATAATTAAGATCTTTTACAGTTTCTGCTGCTACCTGCTTAAGAGAGCTCCAGGGTCCAGATTTGAGAATAATGTCCACAGGTAAAGGTAGCAGGTTTTGTCCTGAAGCTCTCCTGCGTCCTCTCCTCCTGGGTGGAGCACCGAGCCCTTTTCTCTTGTTCTGCATGGAGAGCTTGGACCAGGGAGTGCAGTTCATCATCCAGGCTAATCGCTTCTGCTCAGTGCTGTCAGGCAGACATGCAGAGCTCGAGTCAGCCAGAGCACACTGTGGCTCTCTGGTGTCTGTTAGGCTATTCTCCTCAGATGGACTCACTGTTATGCTGCTGTTATCAGTAGACAGAGCTGATACCAGAAAACAGCTGTGCTGCTCATCTTGCCCAGTTCTAGAGGACAGAGTCCTGGCCAAGACACTTTTGGACATATTGACTGACTCATTATCACCACATTTCTCATCTTTTCCCCATTTTGTAGTTTTCTCGCTCTCCTTGTCAGCTTCTGTGTTTTTTCTCTCAGCAAGTCCTTTTACATTGTCCTTAATTACATTTTTATTTCCTTCCTCCGTATTCTGTCCATCATCATTTCTCTTTATTACTATTTCTTCTCCTTCTCTGTCCTTCTGCTTTAGTTTCCTACTTTGCTCTTCCTGTATTTGCTCAGGTTCATTTAGCTTTTGCTTTAATCTAATCTCTTCTACCACTCTTTTTTCTTTCATCCTTTTCTGTTTTTCCTCTTCCTCTTTGTTTTCTGTTTCAGCCTCGGTTCTCTTTTCTTCTTCCACATCTTTTCTTTTCTTTTCCTCTACCACCCTCCATACATCTACACTTTTCTGTTTCTCTTCCTCCTTACTTTTTCTTTCATCCTCTGTTCTCCTTGCTTCTTCCACGTCTTTTCTTTCCTTCTCCTCCTCCACCTGTACTTTCCTCTTTTCCTCCTTCGCTCCCCTGATTTCCATACTTTTATGATATCCTTCCTCTTTTCTCTTCCTTTCATCCTCAAGCTTCTTTGCTTTTTCTACTTCTTTTCTTTTCCTCTCCTCCTCCACTCTCCTCTTTTCCTCCTTCACTCTCTCGATTTCCATATTTTTCTGCTTCTCTTCCTCTTGCTCCTTTCTTTTTCTTTCATCCTCAATCTTCTTTGCTTCTTCTACTTCTTTTCTTTTTCTCTCCTCCTCCAGTCTCCTCTCTTCCATCCCTTTCTGTGTCTTCTCATCCTTTCTTTTCCTTTCATCTTCTTTTACTTCTTTTTTTTTTGTCTTCTCTTCATCCTCCTGTACTTTTTTCCTTATCTCTGTCATTTCAGGTAATTCCTCATCATCTTTTTGTTTTAGTTCATCCACAGTTCTTTGTGCCTTTTCCCTTTCTTTACTTTTGTTTTCCTTGTCCTCCTGTACTTTTCTCCTTTCATCCTCCACTCTCCTCTCTTCTATCTCTTTCTGTGATTCCGCATCATCTTTACTTTTTATTTTTTCCTGAATCGCTCTTGCATTTTCATCTTTTTTAAATTTCTCCTCCTGTACTTTTCTCATTTCCTCTTCTACTCTCATCTGTTCCATCCTTTTCGGCTTCTCCCTGCTCTTTACTTTCCTTTCATCCTCTATCCTCTTGGCTTCTTCCTTTTCTTTTCTGCTCTGCTCCTCCAGCTTACGCTCTCTCTCCAGGCGATGGTGCTCCTGTAGCTTGGCTCTCTCGTACTCGGCTCTTCTCCTCTCTGCCTCATCTCGGTGACGCTGTTCCTCCTCCTCCATCCTCCTTCTCTCCTTCTCCCACTCCATCTTCATCCTTTCCTCTCTCTCTCTCCTCTTTTCCCTTTCTATCCTCTCTTTCTGTCTCCTCCTCTCCTCTTCTCTCCTCTTGTTCAGCTCTTTGTTGTTCCAGCGACGCACCAGTGTCCCTCTGAAAGCTGCCTGTATCTTTGTGGCTGCTGCAGTGCACCGTGCCTCTGATTTCCATCGTTCTTCCTGCTGTACTTCCTCAAAAACTCGCCTCTCCTCTGCTATCTGTTCTTCTAATCTCTTGATCAGCTCCTGACATAAAAATAATATTGTGAAAATCTATTCAAGCAGTTTGGGTATACCTTCAATACAAAAGTCTGTTAATAAAATATAGCTTTTAATTTATTTATTTGTTTGTTTGTTTGCTTGTTTGTTTGAGCATATTGTGAATAGGAGTTCTGGCATGAGAATTAAACAAACAAACAAACAAACAAATAAATAAATAAATAAATAAATATATGTTGTTTTGAACGGGATAATCTTTTTTCCAATAATTGTTATTATTTTGTCTTCTGGAAAACATAAATATTTCATGTACCTCCCTCACCTCTTGTTGCCTTCTTGAGCATCAGTGAACATTTGCATCTTTTATAACGAGTCTATTAATTAATTGTGGAAAGATGGATCTCAAAATCATAGAGCCGCTGCAGGAAAGGGGTCAAAAATGAGTGGATACTGTAGAGTAGTGCGCAGTTTAACTGCTCAGGACTAAAACGAGGCTCATAAACAACTATAACAAAACATAAAAGCAGTCACTAATCATCCAGATAACAACACACTGTATTAAGAGTCAAGCGTACACTATGTAAACTTTTGAACTTATTCATTTGTGAAAATTCTGTTACTGTGTCTTTTGGACTATATGTAACATCTGTTGTGTGAAATAGCTCATTCAGGTCAGTACTAAAAAAAAACAAAAAGCTATTTTTATGATCCTTCTTTTTTATTTACTTTAATTATTTCGTTTTAATTGTCAGGTATACGCAAACTTAAGACCACAACTCTATACACAAACACTCGATGTACAGCATTTAACAGCAAAATAAACTATTATTTTTCTGTTAAAAAGTAGCTGTAGATTAATAGGCAGGTGTTTCTACAAGGTACGACTCACCTGCTGTTTGACCATTTCCACTGGAAGAGTTTGGCTTGTTTCACCATCTTCTTCAACAGCCTGTAAATATTCAAACTACAAATAAATAGCAAAAAGCCATTTTATACAGTTTTCTCTTTTTTCCACCAAAAGCATTTAGGGATTTCCTGCAGATCTTTTTCAGATTAAAAAAAGGACCTGATTTGCGGCCTCGGTCCTCCTCAGTTCCTCGTTAAACTGCTCACTTCTCTGTCTCATCTTCTCCTTCTCTTCACTATCTGACTTCAGACACTGTTCCCTCTCAGCCTCGAACTCAGCTAGTCTCCGCTCCTCCTCCTCCTCCTCCTCCTCCTGCCTCAGTCGCTCCTCCAGCTGTCTCCATTCAAACCTGAGCTGTCTTTCAGAATCCTTGTGTGTGTCGTATTCAGTGTCTGAAATCAACAAATATAGTCATGTGCTTAAAAATTGCATCAAAAATAAATTGAAATGGAAAACAGAAACCAAAAGCCAAATTCTATAAACATTAATAGAACTAAAAGCTGATAGATTTCAACCTGTTTTCTTGTTCTTCTTCTTTTAAAGATTATATTCATTTACTGCATTGACCCAGCAGAGGTCGCTAAATCCCAAATAGTGACTTTCACCACACACTCATACACACTAATTTACTTCCTAACCCTAATCTTGGAGAAGCCCCTTACTTGAATGTTATGAGCTGATGAATCAAATCAGTAAAATTATTTAATACTATAGATTCAAGTACTACAATGTCAAGTACAAGTATCAGGGCTCAAGTATCAGTATCTTTAACTGCATAATATCCAACTGAATAATGGATGAGTCAGTAGGTACTTTACACTATTCAACCATCCACAACAATTGTTCTCTAAGGTAAAGGAAGCTCCAAGCAGAAATAGAGCATCAAGGTCCAGACTGTCCTGGAGAGAAGAATTTGGTATTAATGTTGGTTTTACTGGTCAGCACAGTGGCTCAGTGGGTAGCTATGTCACCTCACACTTCCATGTTCTCTGGTTTCCTTACACTTTCCAAAATCTTGCTTTGATAATCTGTAACACTGTACTATATTTACTATATCTGCACTTTCTTACTCTAGCTCATCTAGTTCCAGCTAATTTATATAGCATTATATTACAGTATATATGTCCTGGAGCCCTGCATTAAGACTGTATTTCTACACTATTTTTTTACACACCCTCACCCACCCAATTGCACATATGTTGGATTATATTGTAACTGTGTGTTGGTTAGATTGGTTGCTGCTAATCAAATTTTTACTGCCTGTGCCATGACAATAAAGAATCTTATCTGTTTCCTGTTACAGTGTGTGTATTCTGTATTAAGAACAATATATGGTCAAAAGTATACGGACTCCAGATAACCATCCCATGTGTGCTTTTTGAACTTCCTATTCCAAGATTGGTTCATTTTTGTTGTTATTATTACTTCCAATCTTCTGAGAAGACTAGATTTTGGAATGTGGATGATGTGGTCATTCATCCACAAAAGCATTAGTGAGGTTAGACGCTGATGTCAGATTTGAAGGACTGGGGCACAGTTAGTCGGCGTTCAGCTGGGTAGAAATGCAGGCCACTCGACTTCTTCCAGCCTAACTTTGGCAAACCATGTCTTCATGCACCTTGCTTTATGCACAGGGGAATCATCATGCTGGAACAGGTTTAGGATTTTTAGTTCTATATATTACTTATTTATATCTATACAGGTTTAGGTTTCTTAGTTCTATTTATGTCATTTCTATAAAATTCTGTGCTTCTAATATGGAATATCAACGCACACTATATGGCCAAAGCGCATACAGTGAACTTTAATGTTCAGGATTTTGGATCTTGCCCTGCCCTCTTTTAATAAGCCTGCAGTTGAATCCTCTCATCCACTTTGTCTTTGCCAACTTTAATCTTCAACTCTCTCTCTCTCTCTCTCTCTCTCTCTCGCTCTCTTTCTCTCTTTCTCCCATCAGGCAAACCAACCATAATCTCCATTCAGTTCATGAGTTTCACATGGGGGATCTAGTTCCTCTTCGATTTCAGACATTATCTGTAAAAACACACACACATATATACAAACATGAATTTCTCTTGGTTTGAAATGACATGAAGGAAAACACATCTAGGGCACAATTCAGCCATCCTTCCCTTCCTCACAAATGAGTCAGAAGTTTTTACAATCACATCCACTCCTAAGACCGCTAAGCCGCAACCAGACAATAATCCATGCCTTACTCTTTCCTTCAGCTTTAATAGATCCTCATCGGAATTAGAGGCTAGCTCATTCAGAAGATCAGCATGCTGACTTGGGCTGAACATCTCATTGCACATGCTCTCTGCACAGAGATAGACATTTAAATTAAACTGTGACAGCAGCTAAAAATTATATTATTCATGCTAAAATCAGATCTCACCAAGATCATCAATATCTTCAAGGATGAGATGTTCAAAAGTCTTCACTCTGTTACTCGAAGCTTTAAAGTAAACGAGCACTGAGTCAGGAAGATCATTCTTTAACTGTAGTTTGAAGAGAACAAAGGAAGAAGAAAAACAGGTAGAAACGCAAAGTGAGGAATGATGCGATGAGATAAATAGCGCAAATAAATGAGAAAAAAATATAGTCAGTGCTACATAAAAGAACTTTTAATGAACATACTATAATTACACGTTAGGGTACAGGGAAACACACACACCTTTTCATCAGATGCACTGAAATCTTCCTCAATGTCTGTCTCACTGTCAGAGCCCGGATCAGAGAAATTCACACTCATCTTCTCCAGCTCTTCTTCAATAACATGTTCAATGTCATCTGCATCCATCCTAATCAGAGTGAAGTTAATTCAAGTCCATTTATGTATCTAACACCATCTAGTCTTACCTTGGATTACTAGCACTAGAGGTGAAGAACACTTGAGCAATTGTACTTTTCTATCGTCTATCATTATCTATTATTTTGGTGTATGTCAAATCAAGTCATGAAGCTTTTATTGTCCTTTCTACAACATGGCGCTATGTAAGGAGGCGGAGCTATAAAAAAATAATAATGAACAAGGGACTAATTGTAATCACACAGTTGAACAGTGTATGTGTACAAACTTGTGCAGTCAGTGTAAGACAAAAGACAAAACAGACAATACAATAGACAACAAGACACTACAACCACAATACAGTACAGCAGTGTACAGAGAGCAGAGCCAACCAGTATACAGTGCAGTAGAGTGCACGTGAGGGTTGTAAATATAATACAGTTTTGTAGCAGGATTAAAAAAATGTGTGAAAAAATTAAAACTGAATACTAATACTTCAATTAATTATATTTCCATGAAAAAAAAAAATTTTTACTCCTTAGTTTATTGAAACTTTCAAAATACTTATCAATACAAATCTCAAAGGTCTCTTCATCTCTCATCTTTTTCTCAATCAACCAATCAATTCTAATTGATCTAATTATTTCAATAAAGCATCCAATCAGGATCACTGATGTACAAAAATCCTGCCAAGAATTGCACCAACTCGCTTAACACAATCCTGTCATGAGACCATTGTCACTGGAAGACCCCAATAAACTATGACACTGCCACCCCCATGCTTCACAGCATCCTAAGGATGAACCCGATTTGTGGAGGTCAACCATTTTTTTCCTGGCATTTCAATGCAATTCATTTGTATAGCGCTTTTAACAATGGACATTGTATCAAAGCAGCTTCACAGAAGTTTAGAAACATAGAAAAAAAAAGAAAAGTTTAAAGTTAGGTTATTATTTTATCCCTAGACATCCCTTAGACATCTTGGCTAAACTGCTTAGATTTTCCTAAAAAAAAATAATAATAAAAAAAGCTTTGATTTACCTAAAATGCACTGACTCTAAAGCTCGGCCCTGTTACAGCCCCAGATGCACTCCTGATAAACTCCTAGTTTTAAGAATTAGCCAATCAGAATCTACTAAAATTCATTACACCAATTTCTGGACTCTTGCAGAGTGTTTCGAGAGATACTGAGCTTAGTGTATGGATACTTCTGACCCACTGGAATTCTGATGTCTCCGTCTCTAATAAATTCATTTTAAAATGAAACCTGATTCAAAGTGATGCCATCATTGACTTGTCAAAAGAAAGATAGAGTAATGTGAACTGTGTGGAAAACCGAGACTGAATATCTTTCACCCATGTTGCCCTACGGTGAGGTTCCTTTAAGCAAATATTATCAACAAAAACAGTTTAAATAAATAGACAAAAGCTACCTTTTACATGACAACTTGATTTATAGGATTTGTGAGAGACCTCAGAGTCAATGCCTCAAGGGTTCAGGGCTGTATTGGTGGCACAAGGGGGTCCATTGGAGATGGTTTTAATGTTATGGCTGATACATTTATATCAATTAAACAACCCAGAAAACTGCTTTTAAAGCTTTAAGTTGCTTGTTAACAAGGTACTGGAGTTACCAATTTATTGGTACTGTAAACATATTTTAGAATTACTTTCTATGTTTTTTCCCCCTAAATTTCAAAAAGATTTAATTGGCAAAAAAGTGATCTACGCAAGAATTCCAAATACCTCATGCTCCCTACATAAGTGCACTTCATAGTTAATCTCATCCAGGCTTTTAGCCGACATGAAGTGCACTTCGTGTCCACTCACAGGGCATCTGGTGTTCAGCTACAGCGAGGCGCACTGCACTAGCCCTTTCAGTCTCATTGCGTTAGACAACAGCAAAAGCGTGAAATAAATACCTTCCGTGTAAAATAAAACCTTGCTCGTTGATATGATGAAACTTGAAATCCAGATGTTTTGCATTTATTTAACGTTATTTAGCCGGAGCAGCACGAGCCAGTGCGCTACTGGCGTTTATGGCCCTGAAGAGTCGCGGTTGCTATAGAAACCAAAAAGTACGGGACGATGTGAGGGACAAACGACGTGCTTAAAGAGTTTGAACTGGTAATCGACAGAAACCACACACGTATTATTATTATTATTATTATTATTATTATTATTATTATTATTATTATTATTATTATTATTATTATTCACAGTGTTGTCCAACTCCATTAATTTTTCTTATCATAGCCCATACCTTGTAGGTGATGTATTTCCTGTACTTCAACATCATTCTCTTCAGCACTTCCTCAAGCCATCAGGCTCCTCAACATCCAGAACTGAACTGTCAACTCACACACACACACACACACACACACACACACTCTCTCTCTCTCTCTCTCTCTCTCACTCACTCACTCACTCATTCACTCAACTGTGTGAACTGGCCTGTGTCAACTGTGTGTGATTCAGCACATACATCTATCACCTATTGCTGCTATTTGTATATGTTTACAAAACATATATGTTATAAGAAAGTTTACTCTAGATTACAGTTCCTTTAGTTTGCACCTGGTTGAACATGTTGCACTTTATGTAGCTACGACAATTACTTTTTGTCCTTAGCTCTGTGTTGTTGTATTCGTTCTGTTGTCTCATTTTCATTATGTACTGCGTCAGCTATATGTGGTTGAAATGACAATAAAAGCTTCTTGACTTGACTTCTGATACTCTTATCTCCTTGCTCCTTATTTCTTCATTAAGACTGTCAATATCCATTTCTTGATATCTTTCCCAACTGGTTTATTTCAAATATCCATTTTCCTAATTTCTCTTCTTCTTTCACATCTTTGTTCTACTACTACTTTGTCCTACTTTGCAAATAATAGTATTCAGTATGATAGTGTTCACTTACAGTTACACTATATATATATATATATATATATATATATATATATATATATATATATATATATATATATATATATATATATATATATATATACACTATATTGCCAAAAGTATTCGCTCACCTGCCTTGACTCGCATATGAACTTAAGTGACATCCCATTCCTAATCCATAGGGTTCAATATGACGTCGGTCCACCCTTTGCAGCTATAACAGCTTCAACTCTTCTGGGAAGGCTGTCCACAAGGTTTAGGAGTGTGTTTATGGGAATTTTTGACCATTCTTCCAGAAGCGCATTTATGAGGTCACACACTGATGTTGGACGAGAAGGCCTGGCTCTCAGTCTCCGCTCTAATTCATCCCAAAGGTGTTCTATCGGGTTGAGGTCAGGACTCTGTGCAGGCCAGTCAAGTTCATCCACACCAGACTCTGTCATCCATGTCTTTATGGACCTTGCTTTGGTCACTGGTGCACAGTCATGTTGGAAGAGGAAGGGGCCAGCTCCAAACTGTTCCCACAAAGTTGGGAGCATGGAATTGTCCAAAATGTCTTGGTATGCTGAAGCATTCAGAGTTCCTTTCACTGGAACTAAGGGGCCAAGCCCAGCTCCTGAAAAACAACCCCACACCATAATCCCCCCTCCACCAAACTTTACACTTGGCACAATGCAGTCAGACAAGTACCGTTCTCCTGGCAACCACCAAACCCAGACTCGTCCGTCAGATTGCCAGATGGAGAAGCGCGATTGGTCACTCCAGAGAACGCGTCTCCACTGCTCTAGAGTCCAGTGGCGGCGTGCTTTACACCACTGCATCCGACGCTTTGCATTGCACTTGGTGATGTATGGCTTGGATGCAGCTACTCGGCCATGGAAACCCATTCCATGAAGCTCTCTGCGCACTGTTCTTGAGCTAATCTGAAGGCCACATGAAGTTTGGAGGTCTGTAGCGATTGCCTCTGCAGAAAGTTGGCGACCTCTTCGCACTATGCGCCTCAGCATCCGCTGACCCCGCTCCGTCAGTTTACGTGGCCTACCACTTCGTGGCTGAGTTGCTGTCGTTCCCAAACACTTCCACGTTCTTATAATACAGCTGACAGTTGACTGTGGAATATTTAGGAGTGAGGAAATTTCACGACTGGATTTGTTGCACAGGTGGCATCCTATCACAGTTCCACACTGGAATTCACTGAGCTCCTGAGAGCGACCCATTCTTTCACAAATGTTTGTAAAAACAGTCTGCATGCCTAGGTGCTTGATTTTATACACCTGTGGCCATGGAAGTGATTGGAACACCTGATTCTGATTATTTGGATGGGTGAGCGAATACTTTTGGCAATATAGTGTATATATATATATATATATATATATATATACACTATACTTCATACTTCTCCATACTGCTAATTTACAGATTTTTTTACTATACCGCTTGAAGCTCGAGCTCTGATTTGTTGCCTGTTGTTATATTAATCCTTGTCCCACTTCCATCATTCAAACATATCAACCCTTTCCTGTCTCACTTCTTCAGCTATTTCCCCGTTTTCCATCTGTCCTCCTTCCTTCACATAGTGTGTATTAATATCTCCACACCACATCATGTCAGGTCCTTGCTCCAATATCCTTTCATTTCAAGTCTTTTGCAAGGGTTGTAATAGTTGATTATACTTAGTGGCTTTCTCTCTACTCATATTTCTACTGTTATATTCTGACTATCTGCTTTTCTTTATCTCTCTCAATACTATACCCTCCTTTTTAAATGCACCACACACTCCTCCAGTCTAATTTCCCCCGTCTTGTCTTATTATTGTGTATCCCTCCATCTCAGAATTGAAGTTTGGTTTAAGCCAGGTTTCTTTTGTTTTATTCACTCAACAAAACTGAGTCCTGTCCGTTAGCCAATAAACTCCTAGCATTCCACTGAAATATTATTATTATTATTATTCTGTACATGTTACCTGGCTGGGCTTTGTCTCAGCAGCACTAGCTACTATTTGTATCCTTCCTGTCTGGTGTTTGGTTTCCTCTGTTCTGGTGAAGGTCAATGATACAATACACCCGGTTTCACATCTATAAATACTATATTTTTATCTTCTTGTTTTCTGAACAGTTAAAGTATGTACCATATGTATCATTTTACTTTCTTAGCTGTTATTAGTTTTAAGCTTCTGCATGTGTACTGCTTTTCATTCTGTCACAACCTTTGTAAGCTACATTGTGTTTTCCTTCACAGCTATAACACTTAAGTTCAGTTGCTTTGCATTCTCCCTAGTCATGCTCTCCTTCACATCATTTACACCTTTTTTGCTGCTATGTGTCCAGATTTTTGACATTTGTAGCATCTTAGAGGTTTAGCTCTGTACATATGTTTTTACAAGGAATTTCATACCTGTGGCAATTGCTTCTGGTTCTAAGTTAGTTAAATTTGTTCAACTTGTAATAGTATTGGTGGACTTTCTGTGCTTTCTCTATTTGTGCCACATCCTTACAAAATAATACCAGCCTTCCATCTCTGTGCACTCTATCTTGCATAACCTCTTTCTTGTTTATTTAAGGTTTTTGGTAAGTTTCAATGGTTCACTCATTGTTCATTCAATGGGTCGTTCATTGTTCTCTCTCCACCTCCATTAGCTAATTTTAAAAGGATTTTAAATACCGATTTCTTTCTGTATCACACCATCTCACCCATTGCAGAAATTGAATCACTGTCTGTTATAACTACCCTGGCTGTTTTTCCACTTTTCCTCATATTCACTAGATCTACACTACCAGTCAAAAGTTTGGACACATCTTCTAATTCCATGGTCTTTCCTGATGTTTATTTCTTTCTATGCTGAAGGCGGCTGAAATACACAATAATGTCGTTTGAACAGTTGATATTGAGATATGTCTGCTACTGATGCTCTGTAAAGCCTTCATAACGGCTCTAATCTGAGGTGCTGTTAATTGATGATTTCTGAGGCTGGTAACTCTAAATGAACTTCTCCTCTGCAGCAGAGGTCAGTTTTGGTCTTGCTTCACTGGGATGGTCTTCATGTGAGCCAGTTTCATCATGGTGCTTGATGGGTTTTGCAAATGCACTCGACAATACTGTTCTTGCAAGAACTATTCCAGAACACCTGACCTTCGTGTCTTAAAATAACAACTGACTGTTTTTTGTTGTCATTACATATGGATTACTCAAGTCCATGTGTGTTATTTCATAGTTTTGAAATCTCCAGTATTGTTCAAGAATGTAGAAAATAAATCCCTAAACAAAAAACATTGAATTAAAAGGTGTGTCCAAACTTTTGACTGATAGTGTATGTCATTTATCACTTATCCTGAGTATCTTACAATTATGTTATTTATGTCAGTTATGTCAATGACTTACAGAAGTGCTTTTGAAGTCTCTATCACATTGCTACTGTTTCACTAGGTCACAAACAAAGAATGCCATCAGTCTAAATCTCTGTTGAGAGGAAATACAACAAGAAAAGCACACAGACTGTATTAAACACGTGCTAGTTTCAATATTTCAGGAATCTGTAGGTCTTTAGTTTGAAGACTGTAAATGATTCAGCCACCACCTACTGTAGGTTCATTCCACCACCTACTGTAGGTGGCAGAACAGAGAAGAGTCTTGATGCATACCTTTCTTATTCACGGAGATGGTGGGAACAGTCAAACAGTGCAGTGCGGGGTGTGATAAGTGCTGCTACCAGAAGCCAGTGGAGGGAGTTTAACAAAGAAGTGGTAGCAGGTGGAGCAATGTGGGTTAAGGGCCATGCTCAAGGGCATAGCAGTGGCAGCTTGGCATTTAAACAGCTTCCAATCAGTAGTCCAACATCTTAACCAATGGAGCTACCACCGTCTACCACGAGGAAATTCTATTTTTTTTTATTCACTGCTATATCCACTTCCATACCCTTTCCATCCCATACCGATTCACAGTCCAGCTTGTCTTACCACCTTGCTTTTCTTCTTTTTCCTTCATTTGTTTATTTATCTTCACACATTTCTGATTACTGATATAGTGTTGTTGTAACTCTGATTGCAAACCTTTCCTCTATAACATCTCTCTCCACACAAGCCTCCATCAGCCAATCAGCTAGAATCATTTGAGTCTATTTAGTAACTTTCGGCTAAAAGATTTGTTCACTTGCACTTCCTGTTTTCCAGGACAGGAAATAGCAGTCACTAATATTGTCCTGCCTTGTCTTTTAAACCTTCCTTAATAAGGTTTTCGATGGTATTCTTAAACAAGCAACTATGAGGATATAGTTTTGATAGAGACTACAAAGCATTGCTTTGTAGTACCTGCTAAGTGCTGTAACTGTGAAATACAAATGTAAATGTAAACATATTTGATGTAATGGATCACACAATTGAAATTCTTTAATTATTTTATTCATTCATTCATTCACTTATCTTCAGTAATCACTTACACTGGTCAATGGGATGCCTGTCTATGGCAGGGCACCACACACACACACACACACATACACCCAAATAGAAAAACACTTACAAATTTATTGCCAGTTTAGCCTAAAACCCAAGCATAGTGGGAACACATGTGAACATCCACACAGTAATATAAACTCAGGATTGCATCAGAGAGCTACAGTAGCCCAAAGCCAATGATGGTTCATTCAGCATGGCCTGAGTGAAGCAAACCCTCAAAAATATGTCATCAGATGTTGGGACAGAGATATCCACACTTTGGTGACTCCCCCAAAGTAGCCTGGTGACAGTCACAGACACATTCTGTCACACTCATTTCAGACATCATACTAGCTCTGAATGAGTGCTAGATGAAGCCATACAAGATAGAACTGTGAAAATAAGCTGTTGACTGGATGTGTGATATATTCACACTTCAGACAGTATGTCTAATAACACTTCACAAGCAGCAAAGACTCGCAATATAAGACTTGCAATATAAAGGTCATAAGACTTACTACACAATAGACCTAGTACACAATAGGAAGAACTGATGTGAAACTGAGAGCAAGAGACAGACTGAGAGAGACGGAATCACTTTTATTTTTCTTTGATAATAATAGGAAAGTGTAATTCATGATCAATGCTTTCTTGGAAAATGAGTTCACGTGATTTCTTGCTGATTAGGAGTCATATACAGTAGTTATTTTTGGTCCTTTCATTTTCATTTTTACTCACTGTTTATACCTGTCAAAGAGCATGCAGGAAGTCATATGGAAAGTTTTTCTGATGTAACATTTGTGTCAGATCACATAATGCGGAGGTCTGTGCTTAAAAAAAAAAAAAAAAAAAAAAAAAAGACTTTTCTCTGTTCTTTCATCCTCTCAGACATCTTCTCAGGTTATTTTGTGACAGCAAAACGTCACTTTTGGAAGATATTGTCTATGTTTTTTGACATTGATTGCTTAAAAAAACTTTAGTTCAGGTGTTCAAAGTATTTTGTCCAAGAGCACAGAACCCAGACTGGACAAGGGTACAGGTTTACATTGCAGGTTAAGGGCAGTCAAATGAGGCTTGGCTACAAACTGAGCCCTGACTTGAGTAGTGTACCTGGGTTTGCTGTGTCAGGGCTTTTATTTATTTATTTTACTGGCCTGTAACCATTATCCAGTTGATGCTTTCCATTCAAACTTAGTCTAAAATAATGATCACTAACAAATACTGAAGTAAGTTCTTATATTTTGTATTCACATAACAATACACATTACTATATTCAATTAATATATTCAAATCATCATTATTATTGTTATTAGTTATTGTATATATTACATCATATGATGAAAAATAACTTTTTTCTCATTTTCTAAAAATCAGTTGTGTATTAATTTACTGTTTAGCGCACACAATGTTTTTAGGTGTAGTGAAGAACACTGTGTTTTTCCTATTGTTCGAATTATGTAATTATGCTGTCCCATGGTACTGTAAGCACTGCTCATCCCCAACTATACAAATTTCACATCTACGTTTCACATCTGAATTATTGCAAATGCAGAGTATACTCTGTAACTTTACCTGACTTTCCCAATAATCTTTTGTACTGGCATCGCCCCATGTTTTTGGTATTGCACCACTTTCTGTATTTTTCTTAGGTTTACAGTTACATGCCTGTGAATCCCTTCAGGACTATCACCCTCATGTACAGTTAAAATCCCATGACAGAGTAAAATCTTGTCATACAAGAGCAATTTCTTGAGATCTTTGACATCTGCATTTCTGCAGGTTGTGTGATTAATCATTTAAAGCAAAGATTTAAGCAGTGAGTGTGAGGGTTAAAATGTGCAGATTTATTATACATGCAGAATAGGAGAGATTTGTTTGGGCTGTTCTAGCCTTAACTTTCTGTGCAGCCTTGGCTTGACAGCAATTCTATTAATAAAAGTTATTACGTTATTATAGATTCCATTATAATTTACTTGGAATTCGGAAAGAATTTTAAAGAACATTAATGAGTAATAAAAAATAATAGCAGAATATTCTGGTCACCAGTGTAAAGGTGTGGTTGAAAAGCATGTGCAGTTTTTTATACCTAATTCTATGATTAATAATAATTTGTATTTTATGGATGGGTGTTAAGTGTCTGGTTTATCCTGCTTCCATCATGTGCTTTGTATGTTGGCTCGGACTGGGTTGGACTAATTTTCCTAAAAAAAAAAAAAAGGACTAGATTGCATGGTTGTTTTTAACTGACAAATGCTACACAGCGTGCTGCGGCTCTAGTGGGATGTATTTGTAAGATTACAGTAAGATTACTGATAATCTAGTAAACACAAGATTACTAAATAGGAACACAATGGAGAGCATGTCTGTATATTAATGAGTAGATACAAATCCTGCATAAAATGGCTTAATAAAATGATTGTAAAGAAATTTTTGTTCATGGTGATAAGGCCTTTGTTGAACTTTCCTCGAGATACAAATCTGCTTTTTATGAACAAAAGCCTAACCTTCTTGAACAAAAGTTGGTGAGAGTAAAACTTGTGACAGCAACAGGGCATCAGATTACCAGAATCAGGGTCAGGAAAGGGCATTAACTATTCAACAGGTGAGCAAAGCAACCTGCCATCTGTGACTCACCAAGTGTTTGTCATAATGAAATGCTTCAAAACAGTCCTGACAATGACCTGCTTCTGAACCTAGAAATAATAATAAGTATCCAGGGTTTTTTTTTTTGGTGACATGCTATAATAGTTAATAGTTAACTTAACAGTTAGTATAATAGTTCATCAGCAGATGAGAAGATGACACAAATAGTTAAATTTGACAGCTGCTTTCTAGCATGCAGACCTTTAAACACACCCCACTGAACACCTTGGAGATGAAATATATTGTCGACTGCACCCAGGCCTCCTCGCCTGACGTCACTAATGCTCTTGTGGCTGAATGAGCATTAATCCCTACAGTCACACTTCTAATCTGAATCTAATTGAAAGCCTTCCCAGAAGAGTGGAGGCACTTAGTGGAGGAACAGCAAAAGGGGAAAATATCTGGAATAGGATGTTCAACAAGCACATGAGTATGATTATCAGGAGTGCTCAAACCTTTGGCCATGAACAGTATGATCAATTTTCTTCAAGTAACCTAGTTCCCTTGATACTTTAAAATGACCTAATGCACAATGTCTGAACTAATATTTATTTAGCAGAAGCTTATTATCATGCCGTATGATTTTATTTTACCATATTAAAAATGACTCTTTCTTAACAATGATAAATAAGACAAAGGGTGATTGCATGAACACCGTGTACCTAGCCTTCCTAGTAAAATACTGGTTCCGAAAATAAGGTGAAATGATATCTTATTTCTGGAATGTGAATTCAATTCAATTCCCAGCAGTTGCCAATATTGTCAGCCAAGACCCCAAGAGAGCACTATACCATATTGCACCTTTGGTCAGCATCACTATTTTCACATCTTTGAAGAATAATACTTGTTTTACATTGAACATTACTTGAACAAATATTGACCAAATATTAAGCAAACACTATCAGTGACAGAAAACGACTAATGACCGTGAAAGAAATTTCTCTCCTTTCTGAAATACTAAAGGGTTTATTTAATCAAAGCGCACAAAAATCTGTTGAATCCATCCAAATGGACATATTTATCAGCTAGATCGTGAATTAATTAATACATTTCTTAAAGACATCAAGCACGCGCCATTTCATATCAAATAAAACTGCTCTCTGTGTTCGGCTCGTGCGCGCGCCTTCTATTGTGCGCCATAGAGCAGCTAAAAAGAGAGGGATTTGGTTTAGTGATTTAAAAAAAAACCCTAGTGAATAATAAAAACCCCTTAAGATTGCATCATGCATTTTGCGTTTCAGTAAACAGAGAAATAAATAAACTCCTCTCCATAGTAATAATTCCACCACAATAACGCTCGCTGTGTCCTGTATACGGCCCTCCTGTAGTAACCTGAACCATTCGTAGTAAATGGGGGGGGTTTACATTTTCAAATATCGTCCTGTCAAAGCAAAACATTTATGAAGACATGCTAGAAAGGTTTAATTAATCACACGTGGCCACGCAGATCTTTGACGTATTAAGCCATGATGAAAATAAGGTCTCTCTTTTTTTTTTTTTTGAAATCGTCATGCCACCCCCCCTATTCTTAAGGACTTGCTGTCAGTCAAGGCGAAAGAGAGGCAAGGCAAAGCAGAGGCGAAACACCGGCGAAACTGAGAGGAGAGGCAAAGAGAAGCGCATGTGAGCCATCATAAATGAAAATTTAGTAAATATACAGGACAATTGACCATTTCTTGATCCAGGAAAGGTAACAAATTATATTGTTTCCATTATTGTTGTTATTATCGTATTATATTTTTCTGTTCGGTCAGATAGGGATGGATGCGCATGCAGATAGGATGCAGTGTATGATGAAATACCACATGTCTGGGGCACTGGCATTCAGGCAGAGAATAAAATGCTAGGTTATTCTCTATTTCGGAATTGCACATAGGTTTGGTTAAAAAAAACTATAATTGAATGTAGTAATGAAGGTTAATTTGGATGAAAGGAGAGCTTTATTAATCGCCTTTTTTTTTTTTTACCCGCGAAGAAGGTTGGCATGCCATGCCTTATCATACCACCGGATCATTTTGGGGACCTTCAACTTGGAAAAAATGTGAAAGTGATATTTCTGAATTGATATCCGATTAAATAATAATAATAAAATAAAACAATAAAGGCGTCGTAAGTATCCGTCAAAAAAATCCGTTATTTCCTTTATGTAGCCGCCGTGAGAGAATTGACCAATCAGTGGTCGTGTTCTATATGCAAACGTCCTCGTGCCTGTTCGTTGAGGTTCAATTATTAAAGCGCGGGTGAATACGCTGATTTTCCGAGCAAACCTAATACTGTCCGAGCCTGAATTTCCAATACACACCAGCTGGGATGAAAATAAAATAAAACAATTAATCGTAGACAAAAATAAATGAACCGACCTGCTGTATTTGAATATTGCATAACGCTTTTAAACCATTTACATTTGCTGCACGAGACTGTTACTAACCTACACCTTACAATCCTGTACTATTCCTATAGCATCATGGCAGAAATTATTTTAGTATCATTAGGCCAAACCATGGGAGGCTAAATGTAAACAAGTACTAAATTGTACTTGTCCTTATCCCTAGAGTCACTACATCTTGTGTACTTTTTCTGTTTTATCTATATTACCTGAGATGGTGGATGCCCTGTGTACTTTAATTAGCATTTATAGCAGAGATGTGTAAAATCTACAGCATGAAGCAGCTCGATAAACGTTATAACCTGGCTGAGAGAATGAATTTATAATCCGTGTTGTAAAACAAAATTGTTTTGTGGATAGAAACAGATTTGAAAGATTCAGCAGGAAAGGAGCTGGTCTGGGTTTTTTCTGCTAGGAGGCAAAATATTTCACTGACAAAATATAATTCCTCATTAGCCAGATAAAAGTTTTTACATATACGTTCACGAGCAATACAAATGTAGGGAAAAAAAGCAGGGTAGAATAGTGTTCAAACACTACGGTAAAAACATAATTTGGAAAATAGTTTGATTGAAATACAGTCTGTTCATGTGTTTTGTAGGTATTAGCCAACCACGGGCCACTTTTTAAAAGATCACCCGTACTGCTGTGCTCATTCATTGGCTGAATTATCAGCCAATCATGTCGCAGCGGATCTGTTCGTAAAATGATAGGTCATTTTGGAAGATTTCCAGTCTTTACCTGTCTGGTTTTGGCGAGCATGTGCCTACTGTAGTCTCAGATTTCTGTTCATGGCTGTCAATAAACCAGCCCGATGTGGAGCCATCCATTTCAGTCCATTTCAGGTCTCTAAATGATTTGAAATGAATTTTTAAAGGATCTTTTAAATTATTTGCACTCTAAATTATTTTTAAAAGTACGCCATATTTATTTTTTTTTAGTTAAAAGATACATACTAGGTGTATGTCAATGACGTACCCTTAATTCTAACATATTATAAAATATTATAAGTTTAACACCTAACTGACAAGGAAAGGTAGAGTTTAATACTATTATTATACCGTTCTTCACTGTTGTCATTAAGTTGTGTGCACTATTGTCTAGAAGGAGTTCACTGATATATTTTTCTTTTTTTTTCTTTTAA
Organism: Hemibagrus wyckioides; assembly: GCF_019097595.1. Lineage (NCBI taxonomy): Eukaryota > Metazoa > Chordata > Actinopteri > Siluriformes > Bagridae > Hemibagrus > Hemibagrus wyckioides. Next base: position 19,478,357 of record NC_080713.1, read on the forward strand.
TTCTTTATCTCAACAGCCTGTCATGTAACAATGAGGCCATAAATATCAACTCACTCCATGACATCGCATTAATATTCCATTTGAAGCACGTGATTTTAAAGAAGATTGAGGTTGTTCAGGCACGCTTCCTGCCCTTCATCCCAAACCAAAAAAAAAGACTTTTCACCCCTTAGGAACGATTGACTTATCAAATGCCCAAAAACAGCAGATCCGTCAAGAGAGAGCTTGACGATGATGTCACTGAGTCTGCCAAAGATCTGCTTTCCAACGAGGATGCATGTGACGAGCCTTTTCAGAAGAGCACAGTGAGCCTGCGAAATGTGCCCAGCTGTGAGGTGCGGGATGTGGAGGAAGGCTCCGATGATCCAGAGGAGGAAGAAGAGGAAGATGAAGGCGAGGAGAGGCCCGCATGGAGCAGCAAGCTCCAGTACATCCTGGCGCAAGTGGGCTTCTCAGTGGGTCTCGGCAACGTCTGGAGATTCCCGTACCTGTGCCAGAAAAACGGAGGTGGTAGGTTGACCAAGAAATCTGCAGGGTTGTATTTCAACTCTTGCATTGTTAAAGTTACTAATTAGTATTGAATGAACACTGGTTTAACCTTGACCATAAATCTACGACTGAAGATGAATGAATCTATTAATAAATAAATTAATTCATAAATCATTCATTCACTAAATTAAGCATTAAACTGATAAGGGTGTTGTCGAATTACACCTGCAGTGATGAATAATTGCAGTCACAATGTAAAGCTTATATCTACAGTGTATTGGAAGGAGAAATCCATCCGAATTTTCAATACTCAACTTGCTCCATAGAATTAGAATTGAAATCTTTTGTACGCTTAAATGTACACTTAAATCTGTTCTTAAACCATTGACTGAACCGTTTCAGTGTTGAATTCACTTATACGTTACCGATTCAGTAGGTGCTGAGGCATCACTGAGGTTCTGGCAGTGAAGAAATATAAATCTAGCATAACATAACATAAATCTGTTCTTCACTTCAGCACCATGACATTGTAGATGAAGCTGTTGTTGATTTATGAATGAAAACCTGCAAATACTAGTGCTGACTGTATCAAACCTAAATATAACCTTGTAACTATTCAGTGGCATCACCCATCAATACATGTTGCACTGAAATACAGTAACACAACCATTCTTTACAACCATGATAAGCAGAAAAGCATCTTTAGATGCACAAAGCACAATACCTTCAGGTAGATTGCCTACACCAGCAGACGACCGCGTTGGGTTCCATTTCAGTTGAAGAGTGTTTTTCAATTCTTCAGCTGTCCAGTTTTGGGGGAACCTGTGCTCTCTGTAGCCTAGATTTCTGTTCTTTGCTGAACAGGAATGAATCAGTGTGGTCTAGTGCTGTTGTAGCCCATCGGATTCAAGATGATCATCCTAGATGCTTTTCGGCTTACTATGATAGTATACAGAGGTTATTTGATGTACTGTAGTCTTCCTCTCAGCTTAAAGCAGTTTAGCCATTCTCCAGCAGAAGCCACTCACTGGCTGTTTAGTTTTTACACCATCTGTGTAAACTACTGATTGTTGTGCATGAAATACTCAGACCAGCTCATCTGGCAAAAACAACCATGCTGTGGCCAAAGTCACTGAGATCACATTTTTTTCCATTCTGATCTTTTGATGTGAACAGATGCTCTTCACCCATATTTTGATGATTTTATGCCTTAATGCATAATGATACAGGTGTTCCTATTAAAGTGGCAGGTGAGTGTCAGATCGCTCAGTGTGTCAAATCTTATCCGCCAGTCCGGGTGCAGGTTTTCATTTCAGTCAAGCAGGATCCACACTAGATTCCAAACCTGACTCTCAGTAGATTATTAAGTGTGTCGTCTCGCTGGAATTAAAACCTGCATCCACATCACGCCCCTTCTGGATAAGACTGGACACCCCTGGTGTATATAAAAAGTTCTTACTTGTATGTACAAGGGAACTGCTCCATCACTGATCAGCGTACACCTTCACTGAAAGCATTAATTTAGTCATTTGAATATGGAGCATTCAGAAACAAGGTTTCCTTGTGCCGTGTGAAGCGTCTACAAAGCAAGGCATGTCTTTGCTTATGTATGTGTCTCTGACAGTGACATACAGCAGTTACAGCATGCTTACTCATGCCTACTTCTGTTTACTCTAGCTAGATTCAAAGACCATTCTGTATATATTGGATTTATAGACACTTACTGCCTGAATGCAGTGTTTTTTAATGATGGCACATGTATTTCTGTTCTGGCTAGGCATTTTTTGGTGTTTAATGCAGCACAGAGGCAATCAGTGTAGGGTCTGTGTCATGTTTTCCAGGTCATTATAAGCGAGTGTGGCTGCCCTACTGCACTGGTCTGTAATTAGATTAAAGAGGCCAGACAGTGTGTGTGGTTCTGTCTGTCTCTCTGTGTGTTTGCTGTCTCTACCCTAAACCCTGGCTGATCACCGTCACATCAGGCAGCAGTAGCCGCTAACAGGATACAGCACCTGTACCTAATGGCCATAAATAGAAACACATGATGATTTTTAAATTATTTTTAGAAATTTGTCTGAGTAATTGCTTGGCATGATAAAGAGGGTGACACAGCCCCGTGTGTCATAGTTACTGAAACCAAGATGCATTATAAGAATGAGAAGTACTCATTAGAGTTTTATAATGCACATTGCTGAGTAATACAGTGTTAATTTAATCTCTGTGAAGTTTCAGTTTACCTGCATATAAGCCTGACTGTTGTATTGGCCCATTGCATAGACCTACGTATATTCTGTGCTGCTGTGTTATGTGTTTTGCAATGTGGTTCTTAACCCGGTCAGGCATGTGACGTCACCTTCTACATCAAGGATCTTAAATATTGCTTAGTAGTTTACAATAATATTGATAGAAAAATGACAAATGATTTGAAATAGAGGCTTTAAATACTTAAAATCCACTCCTAGTCTCACAGTTTACACTGACCAGGCATAACATTATGACCACCTGCCTAATATTGCATTGGTCCCCCTTTTGCTGCCAAAACAGCCCTGACCCGTCATGCACTGTGTATTCTGACACCTTTCTCTCAGAACCAGCATGCAGTTTTGGAGATACTCTGATCCAGTCATCTAGCCATCACAATTTGGCCCTTCTCAAACTCGCTCAAATCCTTACACTTGTGAATTTTTCCTGCTTCTAACACATCAACATTGAGGAGAAAATGTTCACTTGCTGCCTAATATATCCCACCTACTAACAGGTGCCATGATGAGGAGATAATCAGTGTTATTCACGTCGCCTCTCAGTGTTCATAATGTTATGCCTGATTGGTGTAGATGGTTTGTTTTAACATCTAACCTCTTTTAATTATTCACTGTTTAAATTCTCAAGATGAATGTTGGATACAGTATAAATAACAGGAATGATTTCATTCTTTTCTTAGGCCTCTCATATTTAAAACAGCTCTCAAACATTTACTTACACATTTCACATTTATTAAAGCCTATCACATTTTAAATATGACGTTTCATTCACCAGTGATATGGAGGAATGTTCATATCCACTTTACCTGAGCTGGCTTAATTGATAACATAAATGGTAAAAATACAACAGAAACCCCTTCGGAACGGATGAGTGCTAGACTGAGGCGGAAACGAAACAGGCTGTCCCTGATGCAAATAGAGGTAACCTTCTGAATGAGACAGTGGCAAGAAAGGCGTGTACATTACTGAGCCAGACTGAGCACGCACATGTTGAAAGTCAGGAAGAGGAAGAGGAAGAGAGTGTCACTTCTTTCTAACCCAAACACATGCTGTAAGCCTCAGAGACAGCAAAACAGTTAAGCCTCTTTACTTTTCTTAACACTGTTCACTGTCTCTCGCTGAAGGGCATTACAAAAGGAATGCCTTTTCCTCTGTCGATTATGGAATAATATCATGCATCTTTTAAACTAGCTGGAAAAAACATCACTGTTTAACCTCTTTATTTACTTTTTACACTTACTTACTTGTGTTCCCAACCTTGAAATTGAGGAAATTGGATTAGATCTAGAGGGATTAATTTAACTATGATTCAGATTTTTCATGTATATCAAAATATCTGCTGAATTTTCCGGTAAATATGTATTCTATAAGAGGGAAGGTTAGTTGCTTAGCATGTTTGCCCGTCACCTCTAGGATTTTGGGAGTTCGATTCGTGCCACTGTCCTGTATACTTGGAGTTTGCATATTCTTGTTTCAGGGGTTTCCTCTGGGTACTCTGGTTCACTCCCCTACTCCAAAGACATGCATTGTACACTGTTTGGCATCTGTAAGTTGTCAGTGATGTAAGATTGTGCCATGTGAGGCATTGGCTCTCATTAATGTATTTATTATCACAACATCGTTCAAATGCTGGATTCTGATTGGTCAGAAGGTGATTCGATTTCTTGTTCGACTCTGGCACTAGATCTGTCTACAAGGTTTTTATTATTGTGGTTATTCTGATTTGTTTTTCAGTCTACATTATCAGATGTACAAGAATCCAAATTTTTAACCATTTTCAGAATGATTCTCTAGTTATAGAAGTTTATTACACTCAGAGGTTAAGTTATTCCTTTAGGCTTTCCAACACTTTTTTTTGTCATTATAACCTCGTGACTGAGAAGAAATGAGAGGGAGGTGAGGGAATGACAGTTTAGAGTTACTTGAATGTAAGTGATAACTAGTATTAAATATTTAATTACTTAATAAGAAAAGGATAACTGCTGGTAAATTGCTTTGTTGTAACAGGAATAAAACACTTCCAGGCTTTGTATCATGCCACAACCTTGTTACTAATATTTTTTGTAACAAAATGAACTTCCATGTTTTATTCCTTACTTATATTCTATTAGATTTATTAAAACGAGTCTCCTATGTATTTATAGGAGCCTATCTGGTGCCCTACCTCATCCTACTGGTGATGATTGGGATCCCGCTGTTCTTCCTGGAGCTGGCTGTGGGCCAACGCATCCGCCGTGGCAGCATCGGCGTCTGGAACTACATCAGCCCTCGACTGGGTGGCATCGGCTTTGCCAGCTGTGTGGTTAGTTTAGTACAGAGCGTCCATCTGGTAGCCTGTATGCATTTTTTTTCAGGTGTATGTAAAAATTAGGCAAAAAATGCAGATGAAGCCATTGCCTGAGAGACAGTGGGCTAATTAAGCTAATTATTGTAGAGAGCTAATGAGGCATTTGATGGTGCATCTTGTGATTTACATGTGTCCTCTGCCCTCACAGGTGTGCTTCTTTGTGGCCCTTTATTACAATGTCATCATTGGCTGGAGCCTGTTTTACTTCTCACAGTCATTCCAGCAGCCTCTGCCCTGGCATGAGTGTCCTCTGGTCAAAAACAAGACCACCACATGTGAGTCAGCACATTATTGTTTCTGTTTTTATGAAATCCATGCATACATTTATATAGAGTAAATATTCTATAAATTATTAAAAAAAAAGGTTAAATTGGACAAAAGTTCTAATTGATCTCCATCTTGCTCACATGTTTTGACTGAGCTGCTATAACACAAAAGTTTCCCTCATGGAATCAGTAAAGTATGTCTGTCTGTCTGTCTATCTATCTAGATGTGGTGCCTGAGTGCGAGAAGAGCTCAGCCACTACCTACTACTGGTACCGTGAGGCTTTGGATATATCTGACTCCATCTCAGAGAGCGGGGGACTCAACTGGAAGATGACCTTGTGCCTACTGGCTGCATGGTCCATGGTGTGTCTGGCCATGATCAAAGGCATTCAGTCCTCAGGAAAGGTAAGAGATAAAGTACTGTGTTCATAAACAGAAACATCAGTAGTGGGTGCAGGTTTTCATTCCAATCTAGCAGGAGCCACACCTGATTCCACCTGTTCTTGGCTTTCAGGAGCCTTGTGCCTGGTTGGAGTGAAAACCTGCACTCACTTCGTTTTTTTTTTCGGATAAGATTGATCTAGATGTGTGTGTGGAGTTTAATATTAGAGTAGTTAAATGGAATATCAGGAGCCATATGCACACTGGCAAAACCTCACTAACACTGATTTATTCTAGAGGTGTTCATCAGAGCTGAGGTATCTCATAACCCAACACAAAAGCCGCAAGAGTGGGCAAGGCTTTCTTTCTTATATGAGGGAGTCAGTGGTCAGAAAAGGCCACTGGAAAGGAAAGGAAAAGGCCACATTTGTTAACATGAGAGTGTTGCATGGCACTGTGTGGTACATTTGCCGATTTCATCCATTTGTCATCAGGAACTATTTTATTCTGGTCAAGGTGGTTTATAGTGCACATTCTTGACCTTCCCAAAATAAACTTCAACAAATGATAATGTAATTAAAATATTTAATATACTTTGGTAGAAAAAGATGAAACCTTTAGTTTGTCACTTATACATTACAGCACACTGAAATTCTTTTTTTGCAAATCCTATTTTTGGAACTTCTTATCAGAGCACAGGAGCAAATACAGCACCCTTGGAGCAGTGAGGGTTGAGGGCCTTGCTCAAGGGCAAATTAGTGGCAGCTTAGCAGTGATGGGGCTTGAACCCCTGACTTTCCAATCAACAACCCAGAGCCTTAACCACTTGAGCTTTCACTGTAAAGAAATGATAAATTCTTTTTTTTGTAATGTATTATGCCTCCTGGAAGTCCAGCAGCAGGATCCCGTGCTCTCATTGCCGTGGCCTGGGTTTGATTCCTGGGCAGGGAGCTAACCAAGCCACTGAAGAGTTAACTCTCAGTGCCAGTCCCAAGTCCAGATAAAATGGTAGGGTTGCATCAGAAAGAGCATCCGGCGTAAAACCTGTGCCAAATCAAAACATTCAGACCAAATGATTCGCTGTGGCACCCCTGAACAGGGAGCAGCCGAAAGAACAGCAACAACATTTTTAGTAATATTTTTAATACTTAATATTACAAAATAGTACATTTTAAAAAGTCCAGAGTGCAGAGTGTCTGGTCTTAGATAACAGCCATAATAATGAAAGCATTAATAAGGCAATGGTAGTACTGTGATGAAACATTCAATCATGGCAATGTGACCTTTCATTTCGCTTCTAGCTGGTCATTTCAGTAATGCCCGAAGCCTTCAGTCCTTCATATGATCCATGTGACCATGGTGTGGCTTATCTCTGGGCTGTTTGACGTCAGTTCTCTCCTGACTTCTCGCCTTTCCCACTTTTAAGTTTGCTCTTGTCTTGTGACAGACATTAAGTAGCAACAGGATTAATCTAAATGAAAAGGAATTCCATTTAATAAATCAAAGGTTATGTGTAAGTGTCCCATAGCAGATGATGGTCATTCATTTTACTTTGCAACGGCAGACTGAAAAGTGATGCCAGGATTTCCGGTCCAGGTTCTGCCCATTATCGAACAAACCAAAGCAAACAGAGAAAGATCAGTATTCATCAGGATAGACAGTTGTGTTTTGGGGTTTATTCGGTGTAGCTCTCTGTGCTGTGGAGATATGGCATCCTGTTCCAGTCTAGCTTTGTCTTTTAGACCAGACAATGCAGGAGGTTTTCTTTCACTGAAGGCTGTCTGTCATAAATCACCACAAAATTCACCCCTTTCATTCCAGTAGGTATGAGCTGATAACCCGGTTTTAACATGAATTATACTTCCTTCCTATATGGAGGCTGGCAGTGTAGACAGAACATGTGAGCAGCACTTGCACACTACAGAATGAAATCCTATCCTGTTTGAAGTGCAGCATAAGGATCAGTCCTCTGATGAATTTTGGCCAAATTTGAAGGCAGCAGTAAACTCTCAGCACAAATGTGATGCCTGCTGTGATTTATATTTCTTGAATAGTCATCTTTTTTAATACTGTAAGCCACGATTTAAAAAAAAAGGATACCTTCTGTATAGACCTGTTTTTAGCTAGTTAATTGTGTTATATGTTAATGTGCTTAATAGTACCTTGTAAAATGCAAAAAAAAAAAACATAGCTTTTTCAGTGGGACATGTTTTATTATTTCTGGCCCTTAGTTAATCACTAATATTTTCATTTCTAGTGTCCGGGACCAGTCTGCAGTTGTTGTTTTTTTTGTTTGTTTTTATTGCGTAAATTTGCACCCTTTCCAAAAAACCCAGCTGAATCATCAGCTAGTACTCACAAAACAAGCACTGTTTATTCACGTCCTACTAGGCCGCTTGTTACAGTGTGACTGTGGCCTCAGCACCTCGGTGTGGGCCTCAATCTGACAGCATGGCGGAGAAACTCTGTGCCTAGACTCTGCTGGAAACTGAATGGACTCAGCAAGGTCTTTGAAGATTAACAACAAAAGAATATTAATGTTCCATTCAGAGTTTCCACCAAAGCTTATTTTAAAGGGAAAAAAAAACATGGAGGTGCTTTTCTCTTGACATTCTGTACAAGTGTGGAGGGCGTGTGCTAAAATGAGAACAAAAAAAAACAAAAACTCGCAGGTTGCCATGGTTTTTCGCGCCTTGCTCTCCCTAGCAAAGTGAACAATGCATCGGCGCTGGCACTTTCCGAGTACAGTATGTTGCGTGAGGGGAAACTTAGGGTTTAGGAGACAGTAGATGATTTGAGCAGATTGCTTTGAAAATCCCTCTCAGTAATGTACGAGTCAACTCGGGCGAAGCGTGAAATCTTGTTAAATTCATGTAAATCTCATCATGTAATAAGTTGTGAGTTTCCGATTGTATCCACAGTACTTGACTTCACTGAAGAATTGTTAAGTGAATATTTCGCCTGACTTGGTTACATGCATTTCTAGCATTGTGCTCATGTTAGCTCTACTTTATCAGGTACAGAAGGTCAGAAATCATTAAAAGAATACTATTATGAACCAGGACATTTATACAAATCACATGTAGTCATATATACCCAAGGAATCCATATGAAATACACTCTGTCCATTTTATTAGGTATACCTGCGTGTAAGTGATTATCCAGGCCTTCAGTCATGCAGAAGTTAAGAACTTCAGTTCATTTTCACATCAGCCAGCAGAATGAGGAAAAATGTAATCTCAATGACTTTAACCGTGGCATGGTTGTTGGTGCAAGATGCTTAGTAGGGACACAGAAATAATGATTTCAAAAATGGCAGAGGAAAAGGACAGAGAGGCAAGGAGGATGTGAAGGGGATAAATACATTCTTTTTTCCTAGAAAAAAGTGAAAGAGCTTGTAGCAGGTTCATTGTACAGGGTTTTGGAGCTCGAGGATTTGTCGGCTCGGTTAAATAGCAAGCCTGATGGGTGAGCTATCTGTACGAGTTCTACCAGCCGGACCCTTTTAAGCATTTTGTGTTTGTAGCAGGTGCTTGACTTTTACATCATTACAGAAAAGTAAATAATTTCTTTGTTTTAATGAATAATTTTGTACTGAGTGATTAATGATCACAGCAGTGTAATCTCACTCAATCACACTGTATGACTAAGAGGGCTTAGGAGGACCTTCGGGGGTTGGGAGAGGGAGGAGGTGTTGGTAAAGGGCATTTAAGGGGGCACAGAATTCCTTGGTTCAGCACTGCTGTACAGAACTCTATAAAGTCTAGCTCAGCATTGAGTTTGATAAAACCACATGACTAGCTATGTATATATTCGGTAATTTGTAACACAATCTGCTTAACCTAAGTACCAAAGAAAATGTAACAAATCTGTATTTAATCACTTTATTATTATTAGTAGTAGTAGTAGTAGTAGTATTGGTACTATGTTTTATACTATTTTAAACCCTATAAATACTTTTTTGCATATGTTTCTAATTTAATACTAAACTTTTTATTCCAGATTGAAGAAAAAGTAGAATTTCTGAAATATTGGCATGAATTTTAGAGATTATTAATTTTTCTACTTTCCACTTTTTGCTTTGACAAATGCCATGACAGCATGGACTTCACAAGTTTGTGCAAAACCTTATGATTCCTTTTTGATCAAATCCAGTGTGTCATCTGAACACATGCTGTAGTAGAATAGATCATTCCTGAGGAAAATCTAACTTTGGACAAAGCAGGTAAAATGGCCAATTAAATAGGGACCTAGAAATAGAAATGTAAAAATTAATTAAATTAAATATTTAATATTTAATAATATTAAAAAAAATATATAAAAAAATTTAATATTTAATGATACATTTATTTATCATCTTTGTTTTAAATATTAAAAAAATTAAATTAAATTAAAATCTTCCTTGGTGGGCTCAGACTTTTGGACTCAGCTGTATATATGATGGTTGTTGGCATCTCTAAATTAAGTGTGTGTGCAATGATTTGGCACCCCAGCCACAGTGTCCCCCATCATGTGCCCTGAGTCCCCTGGAATAGACTCCAGTTCACCATAATACTGTGTAGGATTAGGGGTACAGAAGAAGAATGGATGGATGGATGATTTAGGTGAACAAAATTTTTAGATGGCATGCCCTCTACAGGGCATTATTGGCAATACATACATACTGTTCAAATTCGGTTTTATTGGTCACATGAAAATAATTGGGAGGTTGTCAGGATTCCACTAATTTGTATCCACAAATTTATATCCTTCAGGGTCAAGGATCCAGAGAGGGGAGGATCTTTGACCCTGAAGGATATAAATTTGTGGAATCCTGCCAATGTCCTTCAGACTGGAGAAGCTGCTTGGATGAGTAGTGAAACATTTCAATCTAACAAGAAGTCCAGTTGATATGACTCAACTTTCAGCTAATCGCACCTGTATGACTGAGAATCTTCACAGGAAAATGCTTTTTTGACTGTCTGTGACATAAAAATAGACTAAAAATAGAAAAACAGCTCTAGTGTTGTCCTGGTTAAAAGCCTGAATGATCTGCCTCCTAACATAAACATAACATCCTCCACATTCTCCCAACATAAAGTGCTGTTTGTAACCCGCACAAATGTGAATTAAATATACCAAAAAAAGCAGTTTCCGGTGTGTAATCACTGTTCCCTGACGCATACATTGTTCTGCTCAAAGGCTATTACATCTTGCTTTATTTTTCCAGAGGCCCAATAAGTAACCAATGAAGTGCTGTGTTCTGATTGGTTGCAGGTGATGTACTTCAGCTCCCTCTTTCCCTACGTGGTGCTAATCTGTTTCCTGGTGCGAGCCCTGCTACTGAAAGGTTCTGTGGACGGCATCATCCACATGTTCACCCCCAAGGTGAGAGACCGAGACCTCCCACTGGCTGTGTATGTATATCCGGATGCACACAATTTGTCAGCCTGATGCAGAATCACTAAGCCACGGATGACGGTTAAGTGCAATTAATTTACCAAGCTGAAGCTCTAATGCCAACAACATCGCCGATTTACGACAATCACAGACAAATTGTTCATCATCAATTCCTCCATGCGCTCCTCTACACGGCCTAACAGAATAGCCAGAAAACAGTGACAGTAGCTATGGAAACGGCAATGTCCTGTCTGGTCCTTCATCATTCACTGATGCAACATGACACGGTTAGATAATTGTTATATTAAAGAAATACGCAAGTGTTTTGATATGCACCCCATCTGTAGCGTATGATTACCGCAGACATGTTTACTCATAACTCTAACTCATAATGTCTATGTAACGCAAATTTACACTCTTACCTATAAAAGTATAAGGATGTTCAGACAGGCATTAGAACATGCCTCACCAGAGTCGTTTTTAACGTAAGGAATAAAACCATACTGTTGGCCATACTGTTATATGAATCAATGACAGGTTAGTGCAGCGCATCCTGTATTTTATTCCTCATATACCACAGCAAAGGCTAACTTTTTTAGTTATTAAAGGAGGACACAGTCCTCTTACTTTTAAACTTAAGACAAAAATGCAGGTTAATGTTATTGAGAGACAGTAAAAGCCTTAGACCTGAAGATTTTTGCTGTGTCTGAAAGCTTACAGATAAGGCTTTACCTCTGATACTGACTCTGGAAACTCATTACAAAATAATAAATGAAGCATCTCCTTACAAATAATAATAAGAAAATAAAAATAAGAAAAACAGAATCATTGATATGGTGAAGTTTTTAGGAGACATTCATTAAATTTATGGGAGTCAAAAGTGTTGTTTCTTTTAATAATATTTATACTAGATATAAAGTAGATAGTAGTTAAGTCAATTAATCAATAATGTCTCAGAACATCGAAACGAACTACAAACTAAGAAACAAAAAAATATGAATAAATGTGTCATTTTGCATTGCATCCATTATCTGATATGGCAGAGGGTACAATAGTGAAGATCAGACTGTACTAAGTGTGTTTTTGTGTGTGTCCTGTATCAGTTGGAGATCATGCTAGAGGCCAAAGTGTGGCGTGAAGCCGCTACACAGGTGTTCTTTGCTCTCGGCTTGGGCTTCGGTGGCGTCATTGCCTTCTCCAGTTACAACAAGCGCAACAACAACTGCCACTTTGACGCCGTTCTCGTCTCCTTCATCAACTTCTTCACGTCTGTGCTGGCCACGCTGGTGGTGTTCGCTGTGCTCGGCTTTAAAGCCAACATCATGAACGCCAAGTGTGTTGAACTGTGAGTCCACAATGAGAATTTCATTCAACAGCAAAACAGGACAGATGCTTTACAAGCAACTAATTCAATACTGTGTGAAATTTTTTTTTTTTTTTATCGGTGTTTTTCATCTTAGCAATGTTTTACAGTCTCAAATAGTGGTAATGAGATGACCTGGAAAACCTCACAAATATCCGCTGTGTTTTATTAAATCACAGAAACACAAAAAAGATTGTTGGATACTTGGGCAACGAGGTAAGTGCTGCGTTAATTCCTCCTCACATCAACTTAAGCCATGTGAGCACAGAAGACTACAAGCTGATGACCGACATCATCCGCAACGTGATGGAGAACGATTACCCTCATCTGGGTCTGGACAGCTGTGATATCAAAGAGGAGCTCAACAAGGTAGGACTTCAGCAGCTTAGAATCCCTAACAGAACATGCTGCAAATCAGCCATTCAGTGGACCTTAACAATAGTGAATGTGACAGATTTTATCATTCAGTATTCTATTTATCCTGGTGAATGAATGAATGAATGAAAGTTACCTTCTGTTCATATTCATACCCCTAAAACTGCCCCATTCAAGTGTCTGTCTTGCTGTAGTTGTTATACTGTAGGTTTTATTTCATCATTCCTTTCATCATATTTCCATTCAATACTCTAAGTTTAGTTGAAATTTAAGAAAGCCCAGAAAGCTCTTATTTCATACACAACCTGAACAAGTATCAGTGAAAGATGCATGCGTCAGTGAGAAACTTGGTGTCTACACAAAGTAGATGTAAATAATAAATGTAAAATGCCATAAATAATAACAAGGATTGTGACTTTTATGTAGTGTCTAGCAGAGACTCGGTTTAAGACACACAACCACTCTGAGCTCTGTGTTCAGTGCCACACCCAGCCCCAGTATCTTGCACGTCAGATCTGTAACCCAAACCAACTGATTCCTTTCAAAGCTGCAATTTCGCCTGCAATCACATTAGTCTTATCAGTTGTATCATATAAACTGAGACAGGATGTATGCTGCTATGCCATGGACAGCACAAGAACAGAACCAAGAGTCAAGCGTTTAAACTTTACTTCATGCTCTTAAACAGAATTCAGTGTTTATTTCATTTTGCTATTGAAGCAACACTGCAAAAATATTAGCAAGTGAAAATATTGTGAATATAGTCAAATGTGTGTAATATTTCCGATTATTAATAATTTAGTGCCCTACTAATACCCTATTAGTACTGTAGATTACGATATGAGATTATTTAACCTATTCCAAGATATTATTTATTAATGTCAAGCTTACAATTGTAGAATCCTATTGGCAGGAATTTTTAGAATTAAATTTTAGAAAACCTTCTAGAAATAAATGCTTAAAATGATCAACAAAGAATGACTAGAATGACAGATTTGACTACACTACCAGTCAAAAGTTTGGACACATCTTCTAATTCCATGGTCTTTCCTGATGTTTATTTCTTTCTACATTGTAAAACAATGCTGAAGGCGGCCGAAATCCACAATAATGTCGTTTGAACAGTTGATATTGAGATATGTCTGCTACTGATGCTCTGTAAAGCCTTCATAACGGCTCTAATCTGAGGTGCTGTTAATTGGTGATTTCTGAGGCTGGTAACTCTAAATGAACTTCTCCTCTGCAGCAGAGGTCAGTTTTGGTCTTGCTTTACTGGGATGGTCTTCATGTGAGCCAGTTTCATCATGGTGCTTGATGGGTTTTGCAAATGCACTCGACAATACTGTTCTTGCGAGAACTATTCCAGAACACCTGACCTTCATGTCTTAAAATAACAGCAGACTGTTTTTTGTTGTCATTACATATGGATTACTTAAGTCCATGTGTGTTATTTCATAGTTTTGAAATCTCTAGTATTGTTCAAGAATGTAGAAAATAAAATCCCTAAACAAAAAACATTGAATTAAAAGGTGTGTCCAAACTTTTGACTGGTAGTGTATATTTAAGCCATTTTCACCTGATATCATTTTTAACATAATAACAAGTAACTAATAATAAAATGGAAAAAACAAAAAACCTGACCAAGAGCTTCTGAGAGAGTCTGGAGCTGTGGAAGGAATAAGATGTTCATCCTTCAGTTTAGCTTTCATCTGTTACATCAGTGTATTTATTCACCACTAGGTGGTGGAGGAATTACACGTTCAGGTTTTCTGTCCATCAGGCAAACAAGTTTATAACAAAACAGGCTAGACTTTTTCACAGCAACAGCATCCAACATATCAGAATGGTGTTAATGATGGTGTGAGTGAGTGAGTGACTGGGTAAATTGAATGTGTGTGTGTGAGTGAATAAGTGATAGTAGGTGAGTGAGTGGGTGTGTGTGGCTGAGGCAGGAGAGTGAGTGAGGCTGAATGAGTGAGTGAGACTGAGTGAGTGAGTGAGTGAGTGAGGCTAAATGAGTGATGGTGGGTGAGAGAGTGAGGGTGGCTGAGTGAGTGATGGTGGGTGAGGGAGAGAGGTTGAGTGTGTGATGAAGGAGGGAGGGAGTAAGTGAGTGTGGCTGAGTGAGTGATAGTGGGTGAGTGAGGCTGAGTGAGTGATGGTGAGTGGGGCTAAATGAGTGAGGGTGGCTGAGTGAGTGATGGTGGGTGAGGGAGGGAGGTTGAGCATGTAATGAGGGAGGGAGGGAGTAAGTGAGTGAGGCTGAGTGATGGTGAGTGAGACTAAATGAGTGAGGGTGGCTGAGTGAGTGAGGGTGGCTGAGTGATGGTGAGTGAGGGAGGGAGGTTGAGCGTGTGATGAGTGAGTGAGTGAGTTATAAGGTCAAAGAGGTGCTTGAATAAAATAAAAAGTCCAATCAAAAAGCAGCTGCAGCAGCAGGAATGTGGACAGACTGATATTTTAAAAAGGCTCTCTGACATGGTTAAACCAGTGATGTAGTTGGTGTGTGCTAGGGTTCAGTTTCCTGCTGACACAAAGACAAAACCACAGTCACTTGATTATCTGACCTTTATTCCAGGCAGCAGCTCAGTTTGCTTTTCAGTTGTAGTTGTACAGTGTGTTTATGAATGTTTCCAACACTTTTCATATGTAGTTTATAATATATATTTTTAAAATAAAACAAGGCCAGGAAATGATAGAGCACAAAAGTCATTGAAACGAATACATTCAAAAGTTTCTCATGATAGGATGAAAGTCTTTGTTTGCTTACAATGGCAACTATGTAGAGGATATTTAGTCAATAAATTTAGATTTTGCTAAAAAATAAAAAAGTATTAATTTATGAAGACTTTTGGGATACCCTTTAGTAAGTATCTTTGTTTCTAAAAGCAATAGGCATGGCTTTATTTGCTAGGAAGTTAGTCACAATCACTTTGCATTACTTGTAATTTACATTTTCTTTAGACAATAGTGATACTAAATGATTTGTGTGGTAATGTAATAATGAGTTCAGCATGCTGCAGTGTTATAAATCCTATACTACAAATGTGATTGTTTATGTCTGAAACTCCAGTTGCATTCGTGCACTTTATGTATCACAGCAGATTTTGAGAACCATTCCAAATCTATTCTCTACAGTTAATTTTCCCCAGGTTTTTCCATTCATGCTGAAAAATGATATAAAGCAAATGGTAAATAAATAGTTATGCTGCTTCTCTCTCCATCTCTCTCAGGCAGTGCAGGGCACTGGACTCGCCTTCATCGCCTTCACTGAGGCCATGACCCACTTCCCTGCCTCTCCTTTCTGGTCAGTCATGTTTTTCCTCATGTTGGTGAACCTGGGGCTGGGCAGCATGTTTGGCACTATCGAGGGCATCATCACCCCCCTTGTGGATACTTTTAAAGTGCGCAAGGAATACCTGACAGGTCAGAGTCACGCACAGCCTTCACACACATGCATGTACACATTTTCAAGCACTGTCACTTACACGCTCTTCCTCTGGCCTTCTCACAGTCGGCTGCTGTTTGCTGGCGTTCAGTATCGGTCTAATATTTGTCCAGCGATCAGGCAACTACTTTGTATCCATGTTTGATGACTACTCTGCTACGCTGCCTCTCCTCATCGTGGTCGTTCTGGAAAACGTGGCAGTAGCCTGGGTCTACGGCACTGAAAAGTATGTTACACGTTTTTCTGTGTTTTGCTCAAAGATGGTTAGTTGGTTAATGTAGAATGTCCATAGTTAAGGGGTCCTATGCGGATAAAAACACTTAAGTTACCAGCAGTTAATGATGGCTAGTCAAAGTAAAGCAAACATAATCGAGGAAATGGTTTTAACATTATTTGTAACATCCTATTACAAAAGTCTGGAACTATGGCTGTGTCAACATGTGTTGTAAGAAGCAGATGTAAATGTAATATACAGGCAACTAAATAAGGTTGCACTGCCCATGCAGATGAAACCACAATAACCCAGTCCTCAACTGACAAGATGTGCCCATTTTTCTCTAGGTTTTTCAATGATCTAAAGGACATGCTGGGTTTCACTCCTTTCCGTTATTACTACTACATGTGGAAGTATGTTACTCCACTGCTGCTGCTAACCCTGCTGTCTGCTAGCGCCTACCAGCTGGGCAGGAATCCTCCCAGCTACAGTGCCTGGAACCAGGAGCTGGTTGGTCCTTTATGTATTTTTAGGGTTTGAGGATTGGTTTGTGGTTTGTTTTGGGGTGATGCATAACAGAAATTTAGAATTAAAGCTTTTATCATATCATTGTTATCCATTTGTCTTTCAGGCTCAGGAAAGATCACTCGGTTATCCTCCATGGGGCCTGGCTGTCTGTATCTCGTTAGTGATTGCTGCTATTTTGCCTGTCCCTGTGGTGTTGGTGTTACGATATTTCAACTGTATTGACGATAAGGCCAGCAGCACGTCCTCCATCTCTTACAAGAAGGGCCGGATCCTTAAAGAAAGTGTTCACAGAACAAGGCAAGAGGAAGGAGATGACGCCAGTCTCCTCCAGGGAAAGACACCAAGTGACGCTCCTTCTCCCATTCCCCCTAATAGTATGAACCGTAAACAGGGCAGCTCCACGGCTCAAGCAGAGCCTGCCTCTAATGGTCACTTCAGTATCGGGTATCTCATGGCCGACATGCCGGATATGCCCGAGTCTGACTTATGAAGTTTTGTTTTCTCTCAGAGCTCAAGTTCAGGGCTTACATGTGAACATAAGTCAGTTCATTTGCCATTCCACAGTATCTGTGCATCAACTTAACATTCCATCTCACCTGTATTACCACACACACACACACCTCTTTACACTCACCCTTCAATTTACCTCCCCTCCTCACGTCATTATGTTACAGTATTTCATCTATAGATATTGTAGACACACACCCCATAGCCCTACACATTGCCCAGGTCTTGTCCACACACTTTCCCTGTCTCCTCTCAGGAGATGTTTAACCTCTGGGTTTCATTCTGTAAATACTTATCATGTCTGGAGTAAGGACAGTCACTGTCTATCACTAACAAGATTAGAAACAGCTTAGCAGCTTTGGAAGCAGTTAGAATGTACTGTAAGCATCAAATGTGAAATAAAACATGCAATATTATGTTTTAGGTTAAACTATGATTATAATGTGCACCATATGAATGACATGTAAAAATGATTGTTCAAATAATGTGTGCCTAATAACTTGTTTATACAGCTGTTGTAAATTTAAGGTATTCTGTAAATATATATTATATTTATCTGAAGCTAGTTTCGATATCAAAACATGTTTTTGGTAAAACACAAATGCTCAAATCCCTAAACTCTCCATCTCTGTTTATGTAATGTCTCTCTCTCTCTCTCTCTCTCTCTCTCTGGCTATTTGGCAGTTTATTAAATGTAAATAATTTGAAAATGCTTCGACTTCTTTTTTTTCCCCCAATACTACAATTAAAAATAACCAAAAAAACCACAACAGCCAAGCAATTATTGTTTTGTTTGTTTGTTCAGTCCACATATTTTATTGTTTAACCAACCTGTTTATTTGGGAGAAGGTATAAATTACAATAATAACCGGTGTAATCAAGTAACAACTAGGTCACAATTTTTAATCATGGCAGACAAATGCAAAGCACTTCCTCAAACCCAGATAAAGAAACTAAAATCAATAAATGACCATGTAGTAAAATATGAAAGATTGTATAAATTTAATGTTCTAAAAAAAATTATTATTATTTCATTCAAATTTACTAAGAGGTATTTTCAATAAGACACCAAAAAAAAAAAAAAAAAAATCACAAGCTAAATAGAAATCAACGACATAAAACCCAATGTTAAAATCCATTAAGAACGTAATCATATCTGCGTCTAGCATGTGTAGTTCATCTTGGTCTTTCCCTGATTTAAAAACTTCTCAAGCTCATTGAACGGAGTATTGGGGGGCTAAAGAAGATCAGTGCAAACACAATACTATCATATCGCTAAGCAGATATTATAATAGCAGCTGATATGATTCTAGTAGAGAGTATAGAGTTTTTCCTGTACCCATTCCCATTCTTACTCCTTTCCTAGCCTTTGCTCAAAAAGACAAGCCTGTATGGATCTAAATGATGGACCTAAATGGCCTTAGCAAAGCCCACTCGGTTGTTCTCACGGTCAAACATTGTGTAGTACTGTCCAATGAACACATCACCCAGAATCCACAGTGGCCCAGCAGGAGGAGGGATATCCAGAGCCATGAATCCACTCAGACAGATTTCTCTACCAGCCTGGCTCTCCTGTTCTCACAAAAACACACACAGAAGAAAATCAGTCACACCATGGCCTGTGTGACGGTATGTTGCTTGATTTAAGGTAAAACCACACAACTCATGTCAGTGATTCAAAGTGAATGTGGTTTGAGCAAAAATGAAAATAACCTTTCACTTCCTTTCTACACACATTTGCACTCATTTAAAATAAAGCAGAGAAGTGGATTTTAAAACAAACCATTTTCACACATGACTAACCTTAAGAATGTACTGTTCCCCAGTCAGTGTGTAAGTCTGTCCACCCAGATTGAAAGAGATTGTGGGAAGGGAAGGCACCTTTTTGCAGTCAACCATGTACTATCAAGAAATAAAAATTAGAAATTTAGCAATAATCTCAAAAAAAGCCAAGCCTTGTTATAAATACTTACACGAGTTACTTACATACAAAACGAGTCTAAATAAATCATTAGTAGGCTAAATCTTGTATTAGCATGCAAGGAGTTCAGTACTGTGTCTAAAGCATCTAAAGTCCTAAATGGACTAATATCTTTAATGGTGTACCTCTCCCTGGATCAGAGGAATGGCTCCAATGGCTTTCTGGAGAGCCCTGACTTCAGCAGCAGGTCCAGTGATCAGAGACGTTCCAGTGTCTACAATGGCCTCACAGCCTCCTTTACAAAGAGTCAGCTGACTGCCAATGGTCATGCTGGAAAAAGATAGAGACTCGTGTTAGATCAGCTAACTTCTCGTTTTAATGTAGCACAAATTATAAACAAAACCTGTCCAAACTTTCCAAACAGAGTGTGCAGAAAAGATCATAAATAGACGAGATTTTGGGAAACCCAGCCCTGATAATGAATGAATGAATGAAAGACTACACCAAAACTTGAGATAAATTCTATCAATCATTAGATTTATAAAACATCAATAAACAGTCTCGTAATGTTGGACTTAATCTGGCAGATCATTTTCTCTTACTTTTCCTCTTATTGTTTCTGTTTAAAAGAAACCCTGTCAATCTGCATCCAAGCAAAGAAGCTTTCATTAAACCACTCATCATTTTGAGAAAAGCATGAATAACAGAGCACTGCATTGGTCACTAAGGAGAAGAGGAATTCAGTCCTCCAAAAAACAACTTCAGTGTGCAATCCTGAGGTAAAAGTAAAAGTATTGAGAAACCTGGAGACTTTCAGTCCATGTGACATGTGTGTGGAACTCAAGGCAGAAACTAACACCAACTTCCTCTCAAAAAAGGAAGACAAACATTTGACTTTGCAGTGAGAATGACAAAGCACTTACCCATCCATGTGAATCTGCCAGTAAGCCTGTCGGGTGATGTTTACATAGTGGAAATCTCCAGTGTAGTACTTTGGGTCTGTGCCTCCCAGCAGGAGTTCACCACCAGGCTGAGTATCTGGGTTCCTACGATGAATCATACAAACCAACCAAGACTCGATCAACGTGCTTACTTAAATATCAGGAGGTACAAAATAGAAATTATACACAACCTTTACAATCTAATAAATAAACTTCATCACTGTAATTAACTCCTGTCCTAGTCTGTCCAATGTTAAAAGAAGCCTGATGACCTGGAGCCATGTGATCATTCTTTGCTAAATCAGAATAATCTAGCAAAAGCTTTTTGAGCTGACACACATCACTGAACCAGAAACCTTCCCTCTCTATTCAGCACATTTGAAAATACCGCTGCTGACTCCACTTTTCATTTCAAGCCTTTTATCACATGCTTACTTAATCATTAACCATCATATGTACTTTGCTGCTGACAAGCAAAATGCAAACCTGTTCAGATAGAAAGAGAAGACGTTCTTCTCCACTTTCTTCTGGCTCATCATCATGTCAAAGACCGGAGGAACCCCGTCTACGGAAATGCTAGGGTACGCCATACCCAGGATGCCGTCGAACTTTGCAGCAATGAAGGCGACTCCTGGCTGCTTGATGGCCTCGCCAAATATCTGCTTCTCTACAGCAATGTCTCCGACCTGCAAGGGGATTTTTTTTTTTTCTTTCAATGTCAACCTGTGATTCAGTCACCTAAAGGCTGATTTGTACATTGAGTTAATTTTGTAAACATGTACACAAGATGGCAATGCATATCCTGTGTTTTTTAAGTGGCTTGTCTGTAGAACTTAACGTGATACGTCGGTGAGATCTCAACGTACATAACGTCTGTCTAGTCTACTCTACTGAGTTATCTAGTAAATATTTTATGATCATGACAAATCACACCCACTGCAGAAAGTTTTAAAGAGAAAGAGCTCGTCTGTGTTTAGCAATGCTATGCATAAAATCATGAGACCTTAGAGCAGAACTAGAAACCAGATAGACAGGATTGTTTGTTCGTTCTGGCAGGCCATCTAGTGGACACTTACATACCTACTAAAGCGTGTATGAAACAATGCTGCTTGTGTAGCAGCTGCATTAGATGGAGAGACAAACTTACTGTGCAGACATCCTGGCTGAGGTAGCCAGAGAGACTCCCAGAGCCATACTGGATTGCAAAAGCAGTGCCATTTTTAACATATGTGCTGGATTTGGCCCCATTATACTTGTGATGAAGCACTGCAAGATCAACACATTCGAGCTGACCATCATCATACATTCAACAACAGTATAAATAATTCACCAAACACTACATTCACACTATTTTTATACACAATCCAAGTGTCGACTTACAGCATGCAATGTCCATAAGCGAGCAGTGGACAGAAGGCACCCACAAGTTGGAGGATCCTGTGTCAAACACCACAGTGAAGGTCTGGACTGGAGTGCCAAGACCTATCTCACCATAGTACTGGGCCTTGAAAAGGGAAACAGAAGCAGACACCACCTCAAATTTTGCTTGCCTGAAGATTATGGACAGGAGGTCAGTATAACCAGGTGAATTTTAGTTTATTAGGAAGAAATTAAACTTCAACAAATGCAGATTACCAATCAGTTATTTAAAATAATAAATAAACACACAAGGTGCTTGTTCTCCTTTTGTTTGGACAGCATGACTAACAATCTCATGACAGGCATCCATGACTAATCAGATACTTTTCAAAATCACGACAGAACAAATTTCAGCCATGAAAAAGCATATTCTTAAAGCATGCCTAATCGCATGATCTAATTTCCTGAAGTGAAACCAATCATTTATGAATTCCTTCCTCCCTGCAGGTCTCACGAGAAAAGAAACTTCCTCTGCCCTACACACACAGCATTCCTTGCAAAATAATTTACATGCCAAATCTTGCAGCTTTTCAATTCACTGCACATCAGACACATCATGTTTTGGGCTTTTTAATGGTATATGTAGGCAATGCTGAGCATTACTTAGACGGCAATTATTTTCAAACAACGTTCTCTGTGAATAATCAGACCAAAATAAGGACCGATTCACAGGACCTCCCACTTAACAAACATTCAAGAAGATTAGTAAACCAGGTCAAAAGGTACTACAGGCTAGTGTTGGTCAGCCAAAACTGGTTAGTTTAAAGGGTGAAAACAGGCCAAACTTACATCCAGGTAATTCTTCAGAGTTTCAGGGGTTGGTCCAGATTTGGATGGGAAACCTAGGTTGTATTTTGTGTTCTTTGAGTTGGCCAAGAGTTCCTCGATAGCTCTACCTGAATCGGACATCGAACGCCTTAGGGTACGAAACTTCGTTAGGGGGATCCTGCAAGAAAGAGAACGGACAAAGGTCTTGAAATCTTGAAGTCATACGCCATTCTA